>NC_056743.1:1612846968-1612857614 GCF_019279795.1 Protopterus annectens | reverse complement strand
ATGTCCCTTTTGGCAACTAGGAGAACACACTACAGGATGCACATTCCCCTTTCTAAACACTGATGATGTCAGCACCCTATAAGTACAGCAGGAGAAGGGAAACCTCCCAGTAATGCGAATAGCATGCTCTGATAATGCATCCGTCTCGAGTGTCATAACATAGTTAAGTAGGGGTTTGAATTCTGCAAATGCCCAGTGTGTGTGTGTGGAGGGGGGTTAGTCTGTGTGCAAGTCTGTATGAAAGAAATGTCCCTTTTGGCAACTAGGAGAACACACTACAGGATGCACATTCCCCTTTCTAAACACTGATGATGTCAGCACCCTATAAGTACAGCAGGAGAAGAGAAACCTCCTACTAATGCGAATAGCGCGCTCTGCTAATGCGTCCGTCTCTAGTGTCATAACATAGTTAGGTAGGGATTTGAATCCTGCAAATGCCCAGTGTGTGTGGAGGGGGGTTAGTGTGTGTGCAAGTCTGTATGAAAGAAATGTCCCTTTTGGCAACTAGGAGAACACACTACAGGATGCACATTCCCCTTTCTAAACACTGATGATGTCAGCACCCTATAAGTACAGCAGGAGAAGGGAAACCTCCCAGTAATGCGAATAGCGTGCTCTGATAATGCATCTGTCTTGAGTGTCATAACATAGTTAGGTAGGGGTTTGAATCCTGCAAATGCCCAGTGTGTGTGGAGGGGGGTTAGTCTGTGTGCAAGTCTGTATGAAAGAAATGTCACTTTTGGCAACTAGGAGAACACACTACAGGATGCACATTCCCCTTTCTAAACACTGATGATGTCAGCACCCTATAAGTACAGCAGGAGAAGGAAAACCTCCCAATAATGCGAATAGCGTGCTCTGCTAATGCGTCCGTCTCGAGTGTCATAACATAGTTAGGTAGGGGTTTGAATCCTGCAAGTGTGTGTGTTTGGATGAGGGGAGTTTGTGTGTGTGCAATTCTTTATGAAAGATATGCGATTTTTGGCAATTAGGAGAACACACTACATGATGCATATTACCCTTTCCAAACACTGATGATGTCAGCACCCTAAAAGTACAGCCGGAGAAGAGGAACTTCCCAGTAATTCAAATAGCGCGCTCTGCTAATGCGTCTCTCTCAAGTGTCATAACATAATTAGGTAGGGGTACGAATCCTGCAAGTGTGTGTATGTGTGTGGGGGGGGTAGTAGGGTGTGTAATTGCAAGTGCGAAAGAACAGCTCCTTTTGGCAACTACTACAATACACCAGATGCTGCATATTCCCCCAGTAAACACAGGTGATGTCACCACACTATAAGTACAGCCAAACAGGGCAAATCGCCCAGTAATGCAAATAATGAGCTCTGCTACTGGGTCTCTTACTACTGTCAGAGCACAGTTAGGTATGTTTTGGAAACCCACACCTGCTACGTGTGTTTGTGTCACACAAAATGCCCATGTGTGGGTTGTTGTTCATAACAATGCATGACACTGCTTAAACCAGCAATGGCAATGCACACATGATGTATGTGTGTGCCACATACACATATATACCTGTGACCTTCAATAGTTCCCATGTCTGACACGTGCCTCAAGTGAATACATGGTATTTGCAATGCATAACATTATGACTGTGTCTTACTGTGCAGGGGCTGCATGCAGTATGTGTATATACAGTGTGAGTTGTATATGGTATCATCCTAACAGCGGGGGATACACATCTGGTCTGGGCCATATAGTCCACATGTAGTCGATGAACAGGTGCTGCATGTTCCCACCTGTTGTGGGAGTGGTAACATGTTGTTCCACTGCAATTCAGTGACTACATGCTAGGAACCTTTCAGCTAGTGTGTTGTAGCTACAGTAATGCTCACACACAATGTTCGGCTGGATGCAGTCCAGCCATATAAAGACATATGTAGAGACTGTCATATTCCCAGTGTTGTTAGGGAGGACAGGTGGGTTTCCTGTGTATGGGAGGGTTGTGTGTGCCAGGCTATGAACCAGAAGGCAGTCCAACACACTGTTAGCTGCACATGGATAGGCCCTGATGCTTTGTGCTGTGCCAACAACCTGGAGGTGTGTGTATCTGTGGTGCCTTGAGATACCTCCCCCCTGTTCATGTGTGGTACATGTGTAGGGGACAACAGGCATGGTATGAGGTATAACCTGGCAGTGATGGGTTGCACCTGTGAGCCGTGAATCAGGAATCTGTTACTGCACAGATATTGCAGTTTACCGTGCTGAGGACAGTGTCCAGTGCATGCATCTTGTGGTGTACACTGCTGGTGTTGTGTAGCATTACTGTTAGTGTCCTATCCCGTGTGATACCCGCGGAGGTGGCTATGTAATCTGAGCCCTGCATCAAAAGGCACTATGTGTGTATCAAGAGGCTTCGCCAATATACAATGGCCCATGGGTGACATGTGCAAGCTGCCCCTCGCAAATCATTGTGGCTTCCCTAGCATGTAAGCACACGCTGACAGCCATTGGATACCCTATGAATGATATTGGAGACTGAGCAAAATGTAGACGTAGAACACCCTTCCTACATATTGTGGTAGCATACCTGGTGAGGGTATGATGGCAACCAAGGTCAGGCTCATACCAGCCCATGCCACATGCTGACAGAGCCCTTCTATATTCCCTATCATGTAGTCCAGGGAGGTATGTCTCAGGTCATCCATAGTGGCATGGACAATGACTGAGTCATATGTGTCCATGCCTCTGACTGACCTGTATGCATGTGTTATGTGGTGGACCATAGTGCCCCATGGGCATATCACTGTGACCTTCACCATGTACAGCCTGTTGAGCAGGACCCCACTGCACCGGCCAAGAGAGGTACCTGACACATCTGTAGCAGGTGTGTTGTGTAGCCCTACAGGCTGTGAGTGTTTGGCACACAGGATGTGTGTGCCATCTGTGGCATGTGCTCTGTTCTGACTTAACGTATGCCTGTGTGCCAGCTGCGGAGGTGTGTGATGTTCAGGCAGGATGCTATTCTAAGGCTCCAAGTATGCCCCAGTGTGTTCATGTGTTTGGATTGCTGTCAGTGCAGGTCTATGTCAGACTGTTATTGTAGTCACTGTAGTATGTCATGCCACCTGACAGGGTATGCCAGTACTGGGTTCAGAGTGCTCAGTCCCCAGATTGGCTATGTGGTTGCATCTCACACATGTGTTGTACGTTCCTGGCCAGGGGAGAGGGTTGACTGCATACATGTGGCAGCTGTGACATTGCCACATGACTCACATATTCCACAACTGGACCATAGAGGTAATTCAGAAGTTACCTTTGCACATGCTACCATAGTAGTGTGAATGCCGTGGTGATTACCAACACATAGGGCCAATGGGGAACAACATACTGAAGGTGAGTATGTGTGGGTGTACTGCTTCTGATTTCATAGCGCTGGCATTTATGACTGCACACTTGGGCAAATGCCAGGTAAGTCATATGCAATGTGTCACAGGCAACGTACATGCGAACAGGACAGACAGTGACGTTCTGTCAAGTGAGACATTGACACACGTATAGTAAGCTATGCAGATGTCACTAGGAATCCACAGAAGCTCTGTAAATCTGCATTGCAGGTGGAATCAGTGTTCCAGGGAACCTCAAGCAAACATGCATGCAAACAAAGCTACAGTAAGCACGGCTGGAAGTAGTCCATTGTACAACAAAGAAGGGGTACCACTTCCAGTAGGTAACAGTGCAAATATGCAGGCACTATAAACATGTACCCAGGAATGCACAGCTCAGATGTCCATGGTAAAACTGGAATTATTTAAAATTTAATTTAATTTAAAGTAAATTGGTACTGCACACATATCAACATGCACAAACATCCACATTGCATAGTCGTTGTGGGCAACATGCCACCATTAGTGTACATGTCCATCATTGCGTATCACTACCTGCATTACCTTCTCCCCTGTGCTACCTATGTATGTGGCTATCTGTTGATATCCTTACCACCAGTATGCAAAAATGTGCAGCTGTTACACTATGGTACTTACTATGGGTGTAGATAACAATTCAAGACAGTCATACAGTTACTGCATCAGGCATGCTGGGATATACACACAATCATATCAGCACACTGCACTGTTACCAACATGATACTATTAATACACTTCTATGTAGTCACCCTGTGCATCAGCAACATGTTAACCTGTTCCTGCACTGATGTTAGAGATTGCAGGAGGTGGCACAGTTTCATCATATGCACAGGGTGTGAACTAGGTATGCCTGAGTCTGCCAATGATACCACCAATTGACATGTATGTGTATGTGTGTTGGTGAGGGACAGCAGTACAGGGTGGGGCACTGTTGATGCAGTGTGTGCGTGTATGTGGTAGCCCTAGGTGTTAACATTTCGCATGTGTGTATGCATGCACACAGTTCCACCTCATGGCTGCCATATACTGGAGTTTGTGGACAGCCACAAACTGCACCTGCCAGGTCATACAGATCAGTGTCTGTGGCCACGGACATGGTACCTGTGCCTGGCAGGGGTGCTACAGACCGTATCCAGTACTAAGCCAGACTGGGTACTGTCATCAGAAGCGGGTGTTCATTGACTGGACACAGGTCCCTGTTGGGACTGTCCAGAGCCACGTGCACGTGGTCTCCTGGGGCAGTCTGATGACAGCACAGACCCAGCATTGCTGGGGCTGCTGCTGGCACTATGAAGGCGTCCACGGGCCTTTTGTCGGCCGCGCCGACTGCCAGCTGCTGCTGTTGCTGGCATATGGCCACGTCGACGCCGTAACCATCCACCATTGTCCTGGCTCATGGACATGTAGTTGTGGAGCTGCTGTAATATGTCCCCGCAACGTCTGTCTATGACGTCGGTGAAATTACGGATAGCATCCGCAATGTCAAGCATGCTGTCAGTCATGGATGTGCGACATGCTCTCAGCTCCCTCAGACCCTGTCTGGTGTACCTTTCCATACGTGACTGTGCCTGCATGACAGCCTGAAACATAGCTGAGGTTGACAGACCTCTTTGGGCACATCTGCCAGAGGCAGTATGCCCACGGATGCTCCCACAAGAACCCATGGGCAACTGTCTGTGTGGTACCATCTCAGGACCCTGCCCATGGCTGCTGTGTGGAGAAGCATGTGCCACAGATACCACATTACCCTGGTCAATGCCCACTGTATCCTGTCCATCACCTAGGGACATTGGTGACATAGGATGTACTGGCAGGATGACTGTGCACAATGATGGGGTTGACAGCTGTGTACTGTCAATTGGCTGACCAATGACGGACCCTGACACACCTTCCTGTGCCATTACACAGATATCATCATTATCAATACCTGTGGCACCAGATTCAGGTTCCCTGCTGCAGGACACCAGAGCAGCACCAGAACCTGTGGGAGGAAGACAGGAAACACAGTTTACAATGTCTACACAATGTTACCAGTGATGCACACGTGGACACATGCACACGTGGATACACGCACACATACACACCCCGCAGTATACACACAGAGCACTACTGAGTTACACTATTATTACTAGCACTATCAAGACTATTATAGGTATTGTTAATACACACTTACCAGCATGGATGGGCTGCCTTGCTGTAACACCGGAGGGACCTGCAGAAATGAGGGGATTAATGTCAGTGGGCACAACCAACTGTGCCATTGATACTGCATATGATACAGTTCATTAGTACAACAGTTGCCTTTCACATGTCAGCTGCTGATACTGGCAATATCACACCTGCACAATTACATAATATGTTGACAGCTACATACCAAGGACACACCTTACACATGCATAAACTAACAGTGTACAGAACAGTCAAGTGTACATGTGGCATATTACCTGCATGCTCCATGTCGTGTTGCTGTGTGGCTCCAGCCTCCATCATAATGCAGGTGTGTTGCTGTTGATGTTCCTGGGCTGGAGCCACAACACTTAGGAGTAGCCCCTCCAGTCTGGTGAGGGGGGGATGTGTTGCCACCCCACCTCCTGTGGCGACCTGTTGCCTGTGGATATCCGACGCACGCTGACGGACATTTCTGATTAAATCACTGTAGTGATGTTGTACCTGCTCATATGTCCTATTATGCGTGCCAATGTCATTTACCCTACGGACAAGGTCTTGCCACAGTGCAGCCCTCTCCTGCTAATTCTGGCTGGTGCAGGAAAACAGTATGTCATAATCCCACACCAGGCTCTGGTGTATCTCATCATCTTCTGCAGAAGAGTAGGCAGGATTTCGCTGATGCGCCATGTCCCTGAAAGAGAACACAAACAGGATATCAGCAAACTATGACAGCAAAATATGGCACACATACTATACATGATACTCAACTGTAGTGATATACTACTACTCCCATATGTAGCACGTGTGTGTCTCTTGGTGGATACACATGTACATGGCCAGATATCAGTGCTCAGCTGACACCTGTGCAACAATACCAGCCACATTCCATACAACATAGTACCAAGCCCCATCAGTCAGCACACTGAGACAGGTCCAATGCACCACCTCACTCTGGGGTTCATAACAAGGTACTGTATGTGGAGCGTCATCCACTAGTGTGATCTGGACACAAACTAATCGGCCTGGATATACATATCCCACCACCACCACCAGCACAGTAGACTACTTTGAAATATATGTGAATAGACAGATTTTCACTTGTTAGGACTGAGATGGTATCCATGCAGCCCACTGGGCCAGTGGAAGCCACAACCCACAATGCTGACCCCTTTGCAAATGCTTCCCATGGACATCCCCAAGAATGCATGGAACATGCACACACAATTCTAACCCAGACCCTATGCACAAAGGTTAAGCATCCTGTCTGGTGGACCCCAGCCAAAGACAAATTGTATAACGATAGAAGGAGGCTACTGCAAGACAGAGCAGAATCACATAAAGGGAGGTCATCTGTGGTCAGCACTAGTAAAAAGCTAAGTTCTCTCATAACAACATCCAAGGCCAACTCTGAGAGAAAAATGGCCAAGGACACTAAAGATAACCACAAGGCCTTCTTCAGTTTTGTTAGAAACATGGACCAAAAGCCTCAGATATGCTCAGAGTTAGTACACAACTACTTAAACTTCACTGAACCCACAGATATTGGCAACATTCTGGCAGACAGGTTCAGTGCAAATATCCCCCCCTACCTCTCCCCCAAAAGAAGAAATACTTATCATAGCTGAATGTAACCTCCCTGTCATCTCAGATGTCCAGGTGAAGGCCGCCCTCAGCAAAGAAGAACACACAGCATCAACGGGACCTGATGATGTCCCTGGATGTGTGCTACGTGAACTCCAAGAGGAGCTACAACCGCATATAAACATGATATTTAACCTTAGCCTTACTACGGGATATGTACCTGAACACTGGCGTACAGCAACAGTGGTCCCACTCCACAAAGGAGGCACCTCTACAGACCCTGGGAACTATCGCCCCATAAGCTGATTGCGTTACTGTTTGTATATGTTCCTGCTGCTGCTAGCCCAGCTTGATACTGTCACTGATGACAGCTTCAACTTAGTTTTTCTTAAGTGTAGTTTTTGTTTGTGTTTTTATTTTCTTTTTTTCTTTCTTTCTCTCTCTCTATCTCTCTGCCTCCAGACGGTGCAGTGAAAGTACTGCATGCGTGGACTGGGAGTACAGGATGCTTTTGTAGGTATCTGCATATGTCCATGTGATGGCCTCTGCACCAACTGTTAGCCAGCATTTGCTGATTGCATGCAGCCAGTTGTGTACTGATTGCAGTTCTCACTGTGATTTCAGGACAGTGCTATAAAAGGGTATGTGAGATAGGCATTGTCCTTTCAGATTGTAAGGGCGGGGACCATGCTGGTATGCTGTGGACACTGTTCTGTGAGTGTAAAGGTTAGTATCTCTCTCATAATTCAGGCTGTGTTGTAGATTAACAATTCTCCATTCATCTCTCCTGTTTCCTGTACTAAGTGTGTATGTAAACTGACACCTACAACTACTACTACTACTGTTAATATGGGTGTGTGTGCTTTCCTGTGGGACCTGTGGTGTGTGGCTTGCAAGGTGCTACACTGACATTATTACCTACTAGCTACCAACTAGCATGGCTGTTTCTGTTCGCACACTACTATTATAGAAATCCACTAGATTTGACAGTAAATATACATGACATGCTTTGTGTACTACACATCCTATATTCCCTTTACATTCATTCCTACTATTACATGATATATTTATTGTAGCACAATGCTCTTATATAACAGTCATGGCTTAGTGGTAAGTCATGCAGACTACTGTTTCCAAGGTCCTGGGTTCGGGACCGACAGTGGGATTTTATTTTGCTTTTGAGCAGACTACAGGACCTGTCATTCAGAGTGACTAAGGCACTTTTAAGCAGTTGTAACCGGGTTAGCGCTGGTTTGCGCGGAGCTCCCACATGAGCACTGGCGTTCAGCTCCGCGTGCACCCGCTTACAACCGCTTAAAAGTGCTTACTCTTGCGCACACCCGCGCTATTTTCTTTGAAAGAAATGACACTGGGGAGACAGGAAAGTGGTGAAAAAGGGGTCACAAAGAGGGTAAGACAGTAGGGAAACAAGCTTGGGTTTTGCAGGAGGGATGTAGGTAAGGCCCATAGCTGCCCATTTCTTCATCAGCAACAGCTGTGCATATGTTTGTAATTTGGTGTGACATTTGGAACCTCCCACTCCTGAGAGAGGTGTAAGGACAACAATAATACTTGTTGTACAGCCAATTGTAATTGACAGTTTCCATGTCCAGCAGACATGTGTGCGAAATGGGCAGCTATGTATGGGGCGTAATTTTTTTGTGGGTACAGAGTGCCCTTTTTTTTTTTTTTCAGGTGAGAGTGGTATGTCAGGTAAAGGAAGTCGGTATAGCTGGGAAGGTAGGTTGGGTAGGTCAATAGACAACACAAACAAGACGCATACAGGGGTGGTGTATGACACGTGTGGGCGGGGGTTACACAATTGATGGGGACGGATGTTTGGATATCCAGAGCCCATGAGCCCACAGAGGGCAACAGTGGAACTGATATCCCCACCCATGGGCAGTTGCCACTGTACCTTCACTGTCCAGGATGGGGCTGTGTAGGCCGGGCAACAGGCATGCCCATTAATTGTGCCACCTGTGCCTCAAGCTGGCGTAGGGGCCCAAGAACAGCTTCCTGGATCTCCCTACGCACCACAGTCTGGACACTACGGAGGGTAAGTGGTGGTTCTCCTCCGGCCACACATGCAGAGGGGGGACAAGCCCCATCCCCTGCAGCGCTTCCACCCGCAGGTGGCACAGGGCCACCAGAGGAGGGTCCAGACTGGGCACTACTGCCAGGTGCACTCGCCAGCTGAGGTGGGAGAGGTGAGTCCGCTGGAACCCACCTTCCCTGTCGTCCTATGTTTTGCATTATGTCATGACAGTTTGGGTTAGTAACATACAATACCATTCACAATTAGTTGTAACAGCATGCATTAGTATTCCCATTAACCAAACACCCAGATATTCACACCATTGAACAGCGAGCATAACACATGCATAATTTGAACAGCAATACACAGTCCAAAAACATGCAGGGTTGATTGATGGCAACAGGCCATCAGGTTTGGATGTATGAACAGGGCAGATGCATCAACGTACATGCAAATATGTATGACCCAACAGGACAAATGTCCAGGGGTGTTAATTGTGACTGCACATACCAATTTCATGTGGAATGGATTATATGTGGTTATAGGGTAGATAAATCAAAACTACGGACTCACCACGAACAAAACGTTTATTCAGACATTAAACATCAAAAGAACTTTTATTAACGGTAAGCGCTTTCACGTATTTGAGATATGCTTCCTCAGACCATGACTTAGAATAAACATTACTTGAGCTTATATAATCAAAACAGTCATCATTAAGACAATTAGATAATTGATAAATTAGTAAATTGGATAATTATCAAAGCTTCTTCAAGCTAAAGTACAATATAAAATTGCTTCAGATATAAAAACACTTAAACAAGTAAATTGCATTTGATCTATAGTCTATGTTTAAACAAAAAGAACTACAGATAAACTTTCTTATAATCAATATAAAATATATATCTATCATAAAATTCTAATATAACTAAGTATAACTATAAGTATGTAGTTCCTCGAGCTAAACTTATAAACTAAGCTCAAAATATTAAATATGGTAAACTAGTCTCAGAGTTATGATTATAAAAATAAATTCAAATATTAAGCATCAAACATATATTAAATAAAAATATAAATCTAAATGCAAGCATAAAATACCATATAGACACTATATATTGTGAACAATAATAAAACTAAATAAAAAATTTTTTGAAACATCATATATAGAAACTATGATAAAATATCATATATGCAACTTATAAAGTGTTCATAACCAACTCATCTACGGGATTTAAGATGTGATCTAAGTGAAACATAAGTATTTAAACCAGGGGAATAATGTCCCCTTAGTTTAAAGATCCATTGTAATTTTTTTTTGTTCCAGGTGGCACATATAATCACCACCTCTTACACTTTGTTCAACAATCTGCAAAACCCTAAAAACAAAAAAAATGGTCAGGATAAAGTATAACATGCCTTGTCATATAGGTGGTTGTAAATTCTGTTTTTCAATTTTCTTTTGGTTAAACCTATAT
>NC_056743.1:1612769468-1612829468 GCF_019279795.1 Protopterus annectens | reverse complement strand
TCAGCCTTTCAAGCTGAAGTATCACAGGGAGAAGCTCTGAGGATGGATGTAAAAAATCCTCTGATGGCATATGGCGACATCTGGATGGTTGACTGGTGGCGCCTGTCTCTTTGCTACCTGACATGGTAAGGGTATATCATCTACTGGCCCATACAGGTAAGACAGCTTTACTTAATCAAATTACCCAAAGTTGGTATGCCCCTCATGTCTCGTCTTTAATACTTCAGTATGTACAAAATTGTAGTATTTGCTTGGAATATAACATAAGCAAACATGTCAACAGCAAATCTTCATGTTTACCTTCACCCTGGGGACCTTTTGTTAATACACAGCTGGATTTCATCCAAATGCCTAAGACTAATAATTTACAATTTATTTTGGTGGTAGTGTGTATGTTCTCAGCATGGGTGGAAGCTTACCCATGTTGCAAAGTTGATGCAGTCAGTTATTAAAAATGTGTTTTCTGATTATATACCGAGATTCGGTATACACAGCATTAACAGTGACCAGAGAACTCATTTTAATAATAACCTGTTTAAAGAGTTATGTAAAGCTTTTAATACTAAGTTCAGTCTGCACTGTCCCAACAATCCCCAGTCATCTGTATTAGTAAAAAGGATAAACAGGACCCTTAAAAATAATATTTTGAAGATTTGTGCTGAAACCCATTTAAAGTGGCCTGAAGCCCTTCCCTTAGCATTAATGAGTATGAGGGCCTCAGTAAATGCCAGCAGGAAATTGAGTCCATATGAAATATTAATGGGGAGACCCATGGCCCTTCCAGCTACCCCTCCAGTGGAAAACGTCGATTTAACTCTGT
Source organism: Protopterus annectens (assembly GCF_019279795.1). Lineage (NCBI taxonomy): Eukaryota > Metazoa > Chordata > Ceratodontiformes > Protopteridae > Protopterus > Protopterus annectens. The sequence goes on along the minus strand of NC_056743.1, from coordinate 1,612,828,648 downwards.
CAAATGATGCTATGATTTCTTATTGTACGAGACTCCTCAAAATTTTGCAGCAGTATCATCAAACAGTAAGGGCAGCATTATCAAAGCCTCTTGACCAGCCCTGTCATCAACTACAACAGGGTGATTGAGCATAGGCAAGAGAAAACTGCCTGAGCCAGAGGTGGAAGGGGCCTTTTCAGGTCCTGCTCACCACTTTGACTGCAGTTTTCTGTGTAGGGCTACCAACATGGATCCATTCATCTCATTGCAAGAAGACTTTTCGTGTGGGGACCGCAGACGAATTATTGCAGGCAACAGAGAAAAATCGAGGTGTGACAGGTAAATCATCTGCCCAGTGAGAAGGTCAACTTCAGTAACAGTCCATGATTAATCCAATGACAACAGGTACATTTGCTTTGTTTATACTGCTGTTCCCTTCTGTAAAGTGGTCGAGAGAAAATAGTTCCTTGCTGGCCCTTCGGCAATATGCCAAGGATCTAAACAAAAAAAACTGCTGGATATGTTCGCATATATCTTATCATTCTAAGGCAGGGATTCCTATAATTCCCATCCCTGCATGACAGGTGTCATTTAAAAAGGTCCTTAATGACATCAGCTTAACCAGGTGTAATGTAACTAATTTTTCAAAGGTCGTGTCAACTTCAACTTGCAACCACATATCATGGAGACACATGTAATGCCAGATATGGGACTGTACCAGCAGGGAAAAGCAAATGTAATGACACCAGGCATGAAAGTGTGTTAGACTCTTTGCCCTTAAAAAGCTAAAACCTGGGGCATGGCATGGGCATAATAAGTGACCGTTACTACATCTGTGGTGATTGTGCCTACTCATGGTTGCCTACAAACTGGTCTGGATTTTGCTTTGTAGGCTATATTAGTCTTGCTATTCAACATTTCAAACACCCACCAGCAGGTAGACTAAAAAGTAAGTGAGCAATCCACTGGACAAAGCAAGTACTTTCAATTTTTAATCCTGGGTATGGAGTGCAAAAGACAATCCTTGAAATCACCACGCTTGCTCAAATTCTACAAGAGGTGGCCAACGAAACTTCACATCACATCAGGATGGCAAATCGAAAAATGACTGAAATGCGAACTGTGGAGTTACAGAATCGAATGGCACTTGATATAATGCTTGCTGCAAAAGGGAGGTCATGTGCCCTCATACGGAGTCGTTGCTGTTCATATATTAATGACTATCATGATAAACAGGAAAAACTGGCAAATTTCATGGAACAAAGGGTCAAAGAGTTGGACAGCACATCCAAAAACTGGACACTTTTTGGATGGTTGGGCAGTATTTCTGGTAACCTGGGATCTAGCATAATCCAGGGTGTTGTCATTGTACTTTTTATTATATTTGTGATCATTTTGCTATTTTCTATTCTAAAGGCAGTGATTACAAGATGTTTAACCTCACCTGCACATAAAATGCCACTGCACGCACAAATTAATGACAGCTCTATTTTGACAAACATTGATGATGAATATTATGATGCTGAGGCGTATTTTATCAAGTTAAAAAAAAATAAAAATATAATTATATGTATGGCATGACACTAATAGTGTCAGAGGGAGGAAACTGTTATGGGACAAGACCAGCTTATTAAAAATGTATATTAATGTCAGTTTATTAATGATGCTATAATATGATCGTTAAAAAAAAAGCAAAAATAATTTGTATACAGGACTGGGAAAAATACAGCTTCATAAGCTACAGTATTACTGTTCTTTTCAAACTGCATTATTTTAGTAAGTAATAAGAGAGAATAGTATGTGTTGCATGAAGTGAGGCATGTAGTTATTACAAAAAGGAATTTATTAACCTGACTCCTCCAGGCTAGGAGTGCATTGTTGCTAGGGCAGGTTTGAAACAGCCAAGGTCAGAAACAAGACCCCTTGGAAGCAGGCGAATCATGTATAGAAAGGTGTTCAAGTAAAGTCTGAGGCAAAAATCACAAGGGATGAGGACATTTGCAAAGTTTTCTATAGGACACAGTCATTATAACGTAATGAAATTGCATGAGCAGTTTGATAAGAAAATGTATAAAATTACAGTTTTTGTATGTAAAGTGAGAATGCTTCATCAAGGGCTATGAAGACAGACTCCCAGCTCTGTAAAAATAAAATTTCTGTTTGCACATCCTAAAGTGCTGCCTGACTAAAGGCATATAAGGTAAATTCTTAATGTTATTTATTTATGACTAACAGATACTTGTCTCTATGCCTAACCTCTATCACTACCCTGAATCCCTACCAAACTCAATCAGTGATCACTCCCCTATACGTGTCCAAAGATTCTCCCCCCACCTTTCTAGAACTCATAAATTTAAAGAGTGCCAAATGCTGACTAACTTCAACCTGGATATATTCAATAATTCACTCTCTGCTATTGACTGGTCTTTCCTCTCTTCCTTATCTCTAGATGAAACCGTCCTTCAATTCAACTCCATCTTCCTAAACATTCTGAACTCCCTTGCCCCTCCCAGAACTGTCCGAGTCAAATCACAGCGTTTCCCTTGGCTCTTCTACTCTACTCGGTCGCTTATCCATAACAGAGATTGCACCTGGAAACTCTGGACTAAGACCAAATCTACCACACACTATCAATAATATAGGAAACTCCAAACTTTAACCAAAAAATGCATAAACTCTGACAAAAAGAACTACTACCTCTCAACAGAAGATAATGAACCCAGGAACAAAAAACATTTTGAAATGCTGTCAACAAAATTCTCCACCCAGGAAATCCTTCAACTCCCAACCCCTGCCCCAATAACACACCCCTTGAAACTGCTTCAATTTTCAACTCATACTTCATAGATACCATCAGCCAGCTTATGCAAAAACTGTCCACCCAACCAGCCCAACACCCCCCTACCACACCCCTAACTGCAAAACGGTCCTTTTTCACTAAAACCCATTCCAACCAGCTACATCAAAAAGCTTTTTATCAAACTTAAACCAGGTTCCCCTTCAGCTGACAACCTGCCGCGCCTCTTCTTAAAAGCTGCTGCTGACTCCATAGCATATCCTGTCTCCATCCTCATAAACCACTCAATTAGTGAATCCACTGCTCCTGCCCTCTGGAAAAAGTTCCACACTATACCAATCCACAAAGGTGGAAATTCTGTTGAGCTCTCTAATTATCGACCTACTGCCATACTCTATCCCCTCTCCAAAACTCTTGAGCACTCTGTTTATAAACAAATCTCAGCCTATCTTACTTGTGAAAACTTAATTACCCCTAATCAGCATGGCTGCTTCCGTCCACACCACAACTGCACTTATTTCCTTTTCTAACTGCATCTCCCTAGCTACAAACAATGATAAACTAGTGTCCTGCATCTTTTTAGAGCTCTCCAAAGCCTTTGACACTGTCTCTCACCCATTCCTCCTCTCCAAACTCTCTCAATTGTACCTCTGCTCAGCAACTACCTCCTGGTTCAATAGCTGCCTCACAGACAGACTGCAATCTGTAAAATGTCTCTCTGCTCTTTTTTCTTTTCTCCCCATCAAAATGGGTGTCCCTCAAGGCTCTATTTTAGGCCCCCTCCTTTTGAACATTTTTACTGACCAACTTCACACATCCTGTCCTCAGTCTTCCTCATACAGTGCGCAGATGACTCCAACATCATTTCTATTGCTGACAGTCCCACTGACCTACTAACTCTAACACAAACATCTTTCATCCTCATTGAAACATGGCTCACTAACAACTCCTCTTACTAAACCTTAAAAAGATGGAACTTCTTCTCTTCCTCACAAAATCCCTTTACCATCTTAAATCCTCATTCGCCATCTCTTCCCTGAAAAGCACTATGATTGTATCTGAATAACACACTAAACTGCTTGGAGTAATAGTGGACGATCAACTAAAATTTGACCTTCATGTACTTAAGTGCATCAAGAAAACCCACCAAAAGCTTAGTTTGCTATACAGAAACAAAAGTTTCTTCATACCCAACTCCAGGAACTCACTAGCCAAAGCTTAACTTCTCCCCAACCTCTTTAACAGCTCTCCGATTTTAACAAACTCACAATCTTCACTACTTTCCAAACTTGAAACCACCTACAACAAAGTTGCTAGATTTGCAGCCAATCTGCCTTCAAGATCACACCACTGTCACACTCTCCAGACACTCAGTTAGCTAGAGTTTCCTAATCAACTCTTATATAACGAACTTCTCATTAGCCATACTATTTTGAATATGCCCTCCTTTTGCCCTAGCATTTCCTCACTTGTCTGCCTCTATAAGCCCACTCGATCCCTCAGAAGCTCTGACCAATGTCTCTCACAAATTCACAAACCTAAAAAATCTATTTGACGGAATCTCTACAGCTACTTCCCTGCTCTTGCATGGAACAAGCTCCCCATGAACCTTAGAAACATTTCCTACATCCACGAATTCAAGAAAACTCTCAAAAGGTACCTTAATACCACATGGATTTGCCTCTGTAATCATCCCACATGAAAACACCCTTTTTTTTTTCCACTATCATCTCTCTTCCTCCCTTTCCTACTACCATAACTCACTTAACTGCTCTGTATTGTACAATCCCCCTCTGAAGATAACCCACTGTGTTATGTAAATTCATTCAAATGTTTTATTGTATATTTCTTTGCTATGCTTTTTCTTCAGTGTTATAATGCCTCTTACTATATTGTACTGTGCAGCTTTTTCTACATTTGCTTAACTGTTTTATTGTATAATTTTCATTGTATTCATCTTCAATTTTCTTGCTTACTTGTACTGTAGAGCTTTTCTGCCCGGGCCTCCATTGAAAAAGGGCATTTGCTCAGATGGACTATACCAATTAACAAATGCCAAATAAATAAATTGTGTGTTCTTGACATGGATGCTTCTCTCTCAAAGTGAATCCTGGCATCCATGTCGAGAACACATAATAAACCTTTCTATGATTGGTAACAAGCTCTTAATCCTCTGTATTATCATCTTTTAATTTGGTGTATAGGCAGGACACAAGCTGGCTCAGCAATTATTTTCCCCTTTCCAAAGCTACTGTTTTATATTAAAATTAAGCTAAGAATTAAAACAGTACGCCTGTACCAGGTTGAGCTTGGATAAAAACAGAATTTAATACACTATTAAAAATAAATTAATATGACTTTATAATAGACATTTATTAAAATTTTGTATAACATTAACAAAGCAGACACTTAAATTAGTCCAATGTCTCTAAGGTATACCAGTAAGGTCAAATAACACTTGTCAAGTCCCCTCACCAAAGTTATTCTACTCTGTATATAAATATCCTGGTCTTGTTTTGTACTACTCTGTAAAAAAATGTTTTTTTTTCTTTTGTGGAGGTTTTCTCCCTGGCCTCCGCTGTAAATGGACGTAGTCCAGTCGGAATTTCTCAGTTAACAAATGTAAAATAAATAAATAAAATAAAAATAGACCTCTCTTGCCTCTGCAAATGACCATGGTCCAGGAATCAACAAGATGAGACATAACAGCTTCAGTTTATTTACCAGAATGTGGCTCTATAGCAGTCCTCTGTTATATACCCAAGAAACGTGCTCTCTTAGAATTCAGCTCTGTTGTTAGATAACTAGCTCAGAATAGTCTGAATGAACTGATGTAGAACTACAGAAAAAAGAAATGCTAAAAATGAATGACTCTCTGAATATATGTCTCTTGCTAAAAGTGTGTGTGTGTGTGTGTGTGTGTGTGTGTGTGTGTGTGTGTGTGTGTGTGTGTGTGGTGTTTAAGTCTACTGAACACAGGCCTGTTTTCCTCTCCCCACGTTTATTACTCTTGGATAAAAACATGTTTTGGAGATGGAAGGAATATGATTTGAAAGCATTTAGATATATCCAATATCCCCTGCATGTATTACTTTTTCAACCTCTTGATATGAACGGCCCCGAAGAAGATGATTCCCTTTTCATATATCCAGCTTTGGAGTCTATTCCTTTGAGTGTGTCCTTTGTTTTCAGTTCACAAAAGGAATACAGAACAGACACCAGCCGAGACAGCCAAGAGGCCCATGCTTTCTGGTGAGAAAAAAAATCTTTTGAACTGAGCATGGCCTCTTGTACTCTGCGTTGTAGTGTCTGTTTTTTTTCCATGCATTCAATATATTTAAATAGCTAAACAGGGCTATTTTCCTTTGTTTCTAGTTGAATACTGTGACATTACATATCAGAAAATTAGCTAGGTTAATGCATAGCAATGCATAAAGGAAAAATTAACAAATGCGAGTAATACACAACAGTTTATACAATGGCAATGACAATAACAGCAATAACATAGTAATAATAAATAATAATAATAGCACTTAAGATTAATCATAGTTTTTCATCAATGGCTTTATTCCTACAGTCCCTGCTATTGAATGTAGGTGCTCAAAGAGATACATCTGCATTCAGTACAGAAAAGAAAGGGAAAGGGAAGTTACAATTTTTTATTCGTTAGGACATGAAGCAGTATTATATTATAATCTCATTAAGCAGTTATGCAGTGTCTCCTTTTATATTTTACACACTTGCTCATTCACCTGCTAGTGAAGGTAGAAGTATTTTTTTGTTCATGGAAGGGCCATAACTGATTATTATGTACCTATTTAAATAAAAACTTCACCAGTGCATTTATTCTTTATTTGTAGTTGACAGACCACTCATGAAACCTTATTTATCACCAAGAATGCTATATCCCCCTACTTGGTTGAAATTCATTTGTTTTTTGTTTTTCTTTGCTGAAGCTAAATTGAATATGTATCCCTACTGAAATTTATTTTGTTTTTTTTTCAGGCTGAAGTTACATTAAATACCTTGTCACTTATTAGGTATTCACAGGGGCTGGCCTTTCTGTCCTAATAAGTCTTATAGGTTGGCACGCCTCTTTTCAAATTGCTCTATGCAAAGGCTGAAATCTGGATAATGGGACACAAAGTTTTCTTTACATTTCCATACTTTTCCATCCATTTTCTATTAACTCATTAGTGAAATGTGGTCATCTGACCATTTCTACTCTCAGGAGTAACCCACAAGTACTAAACACATGGTAGATTGGAAGCAAGGCAGTTGTTTCTGTGGTGTTATTAGTCACAGATAAGCACTCATTTCATTAGGTAAACTTAAAGGTGACGGCTAATGAGTACATCACCTGTAGTAGGCCTACTTACTGGACCAAACCAATCGATTTGGAGGTCAGACCACAGAGCACCGAGCCTCCTCTTGTTTGAAGGCGTACCTAGTGCCTAGGAGAAAATGGTTAGAACTTGCAGCATGTTGTACATCCCAGCACATGCTTGATAACATCACTACACGAGGCCAGTAAGCTACTTCTTTAGTGTCTCATAAGCTCTTCTCTTGCTCCATGAGCTCCCATTGGTTCACCATGTACATGTTATAGCATAATCCCTCTGTACCTCAAACATACTACCCACTGGAATCTGTGTGACATGCCACCAATCCTTACCAGGAGACCATGTTTAACAGAAATCTGTCTTTCTGGTTATACATAGCTCTAAGATCACTGTTATTTTGTAGTTCACTTTCAACAACTTTATTTTCATTGGGATCCTAAACTGAACATTGAAAAACTAAAGTTTCATCTTCCTGCTGCATTTTACCAAGTCAAAACCAGGCTTGTCACTATACAAGTGCAAAGCATATTCCTATTGTTGTCTTTTTACTGACAAGTAACTACATCTGCACTTGCCTGGAATGGAGTATAGTCTCATGTTTTACTTTTTATGACACCTTTTTTAGCCAGAACATTAGCTAGGTCATTTCCTGCTTTCTCTGGTCAATGCATGTTTGCATGGCCTTTCACCTTTTTCTAGTTCACTGTTAAGCCATGATCTTGTACTAACCAATCTGTAACTAGGATTAGTTCTGCATGCATAACTCTTTTTCCTTTAGAGTTGAGCATGTCACTTACCTCACAGCCTGGAAATGTATGTTTAATGTATGCATAGCATAATCAGCATCTGTACATATTAGTGTCCTGCAAAATTAACTGGATTCTAGCTTGACAACTACAGATACAGCTGCTAAATTCAGCATGCTGGTTACTTTTGTGCCCAAGTTGATACTTAACCTGAGGACATAACTTATCTTCATGGCATACTTACCTATTTCCATCCTGACTAAAACAGTAGCCATGATCATATACTTTGGGAAGGCTTTGCATACATTTTCATGACAACAATGGCAGCTGTTTTGCTATCTAGCAAGGTCTAATTCCAAGTATTGCTGATGTGGTTGCCTAGCCCATTCAGATTCTGCAGTCACTCATTTGCAGATCTGCAAGTAATTGGGCAATTGGGCCCTTCTTTATTTTTGATATATTTTATTTTCAAACGTTGATCCTGGAGTTCTAAAGACCAGGTCACAATTCTGCTGCTGAACACATCACTATCTAAGTTTCTGGCTGTCGGGAAGGGTAATGGGCTGTTGTTGTGTCTGTATGCCATCTTTTTGCCACAAATATAGTTTCTGAATCTCTATATAGTACAGTACTGCCCATACAGCAGAAAAGAGAGACGTTTCACACTCAAGAGAACTTTTTTATTACCTTATGTAGTATTTTACCAGCATCTGATGATATTGTGGTCAGAAATATGCTTTTGATAAAGGCCAACAACGATGCTTCGGGAAACATACCGTATTTCTTAGTAAAACTATTTATCCATCTGTGGATATGCCAAGGTATCTTTTAGTGCTTGCATGGCTTTTTGTTACCCTCCTATGCCCAGAGTTATGACTTTTTTAACAGCTTGGTTGGGGGGGATGCAGCCTCTGCACTGTCCTTCATACCCTGTCTGGAGTAACTGCAAATACCTAGTAAGCTTCTTAGCTCCTTGTGATGCCCCTCTTCTGGGCCAGTAATCAAGGAGCCTGAATCCTCACCACTGACACTGGTGGGGCAAGTTCACTAGGAACAAAGATAGGAACATGCAGTATTTTGTGATGCAACTCTCTGCACCAAGCACAATTTCCCTTAAGAGCACAAAGGGAACACACTCAGACCATAGTGTGGGTTTGCCCCATCTCCCTCCAGGACCTCAATAAGACTCCCCACTGGCACAGCTATAGAGTTGAGTTCGCAGCCAAGTGTCCCAGGCCAAGTCCTCCACCACTCTCTCTGTAAAATCATTGTTCTGTGTCCCTGCTTCAAGTAGCTGACACACATCCGGGAAAGGCTGGCACAGATTTACTGCTATGCCCCTCTGCCCAGACTATAAAGTAGACACTACCACCAGGACACTCCAAAGCCAGCTACACTAAGGCTCTTACAAGGGTACCCAATTATACTGAGTGAAATTAACACTAATACCAATAGTAATGTTGATCAAACAGCAAGGCTTTCAGGAGCAGCCACAGTCTCACCAAATAAATATAAACATATTCAAAGGTTAAAATATTCTGTAAAAGACCAGCCACAATGAAAAGTTTAAATATATTTAATAATAACCAATAAAAAACATGAAAATACTAAATATCTATTTATAGTAAACAGTTTCATTTACAGGAAATATTAAAATAACAGATGAATAGCTTCACACAGCTACAGAAAAACAGTACTTAACTAATCTCACTATATTTTCCTGACTGATGTAAAGATTTACTTTTCTCTAGTTCACTTACTAGAGCAAGGCTAGATGAAGTGGGTGAGTTGTCTTCCTTCTCCTTCTTGGTCAGGTTTCAAAAACCGACTGCTCTGAGATTTCTGTCTCATCTGGTATTAAAACATCATCTTAGTCCTGAATTACAAAATGACATCAAATACATATGATTCTTATACTACCCCCTTTCCTAGCAAATGAACCAGTATCTAGCACATGTGTGCCAATAATACACACACACAGAACTTTGTTAAGATCTACTGCAGCTTCTGGAAGTCATAAAACAATTTCAAACTTCCACCCTTCCAGAATAGCAATTAGTTCACCCCCAAGAATGATACAGAAGGCTTCCTAGTACAGACTTGTTGTCTCTGGCTGCACTGAGACCTGTGAGATACAATCTTTACAGCCTAAATTAAGTAATTTAATTTCAAACTATTTTTCAGAGATAACTGGACTGAGATTAACCTCTTCTCTTCCAGTACCCTCTATTACAATATATTTATCTCAACAGTTACCATAAAGACTGACATACAGGTATACTTCTTTTTCTGTCCAGCAGGATCCACTGTTGGTACATTTTTTTAACACAAGCAGCTTTAAAATACATTTTCAAGCATAACCACCTGTACAAATCAATTTGATATACAAATGACATACTGTTCTTTACAAAACTCCATTTAGCTACTGCCATGTGTTACACATCTGCTGCCCTACTTCTCCTTGTAGAGCTGGCAATACCTCACATCATCACATCTCTCCCCCCTTTGAAGACTCACACAAGTTTCTTAAGTGACTCTGGAGAAATATGGCTTGAGGGACACAAGCCTGTCTGGGAACGCATTAACCCACACCCTGTCTTGACAGCCCGTCTGCACTGGCATTGCTGACCTCATTACGGTGCTGTACTATCATATCATATGCCTGCAATCTTAGGCTCCACCTTAATAACTTGGAATTTCGCTGGCCATCTCGATGTAGCCATCTTAAGGGATTGTGGCCTGTAACTACAGTGAACTTCCCTCCATACAAATAGGGTTGATGTTGCTGCAGTACCCATACTATGGCTAGACATTCTTTTTCTACAGTTGCATAGCATTCCTTCTTGGGTTGGAACCAACAGCTGAGATATACATCTGGGTGCTCTTCTCTCTCTGAAGAAACCTGGCTGAGTACAGCTCCCACCTACACAACAAATTATTTGCTGTAACCTGGACTGGCTAACACAGGGGGTCCTCCCAAAGTCCCTTTAAGCTTTTGGAATGCCTGCTTGCAGGCTGTGGTCCACACTACTTTATCTGGCCTGTTTTTCCTCATCAGATATGTGAGGGGAGCAGCTATTGTGCTATAATCACTAACAAACTTTCTATAGTCCCCGCTGTCCCAAATATGTCCTCACCTGCTTTTTGGTAACAGGGGCAGGCCATGTCTGAATAGCTTCCACTTTGGCAGGTTCTGGCCTGATCTTCCCACTCCTGGCTCTGTGCCACAAGTAGGACACCTCTGCCATGCACACCTGACACTTACTGGACATAATGGTTAATCCTGCCCTTTGCAGTCTGCCCAGGACCTCCCTGACATGCTGAAGGTTCTCATGCCAGGAATGGCTGCAGATGGCAATATCATCCAGGTAAGCAAGGACATAATCTCTTGCTTCTGCAAGGTTACAATCTACCAACCTCTGGAAGGTCACTGGGGCAATTTTCATCCCAAAGGGCATCCTTGTGAATTATATAATCTGAAAGGAGTCACAAAAGTTGTCTTCTCTCTAGTGGTGGGAGTCATGGGCACCTGACACTAGCTCTTGATTAGGTCAGTTGTGGTCAGATACTTAGCCTCGCCCAGAAGCTCTTAGGACTTCATCTGTCCAAGGCATGGGGTAAGCATCTGTCTCTGTGCAACTATTTAGTTTTCTGTAGGCCACACAGAACCTGGTGCTGCCATCTTTCTTTGGTATCAGCACCATTGGGGAGGCCCAGGAACTGCTGAACTCCTGGATTACCCTGAGAACCCGAGTAGGGGATAGCCATTGGGACATTGCTACCCCTTCCTCTGAAGTGACAGTCGAGCCTCACTGAGGAGTTCAGTCAACAGATTAGCCTCAGAATCCCCCTACCATCCACTGCAAATACTCAGCACAATCTCCTCCCAGTCATGGTAAGGCTTCATCATGTTAACATGGTACAATCTGTGTCCCTGCTTCCTGCCTAGCAGGTTTGCTATGTAGATAACATTACAGACCTTCATCACCACTTCAAAGGTTCCCTTCCAAGCTGCCTGCAGGAATCTGTGTGTCTGACAGGAATGAGAACCATAACCTGCTGTCCCACAGGACAGTCTCAGGATTGAGTATTCCTGTCATACTAAACCTTTTTCTGCTGTTGGATTTTTGCCATGTTCTCCTGGGCCAAGCCCATGAGCTCCCTAGGTTTAGGGCGTAGCCACAACTGACTCCTTGTGGGATTCACATTCACCCTTCCACTCATCATGAATCAAATCTAAAGGCCCCCTCACTATATGCCCATACAACTCAAAGGGTGAAAAACCTGTGGATTCCTGGGGTAAGTCTCTGTATGCAAACAGCAGATTGGGCAAATATTTGTCCCACTCTCTCAAACTGGTCTGCAAATGCTCATAACATGGTCTTTAGTGTAGAGTCTAGCCTCTACATAAGACCATTAGTCTGGGGGTGGTCTTTAGGTGCGGAAACCTACCTTGCTGAAAATCTAACAATGTATTTGCCACCTTCTCTGTCTCAACGGAGGGCAGAGCCACCACCTCAGGATACCTGGTAGCATAATCTACTATCACCAGGATATACTTTTCTGTGGAACTTGGGGTACTCAGTGGCCCCACAATATCCATAGCTACCCCTCTGAAATGGCTCCTCAATCACAGGCAAAAGCAAAAATGGATTCTGAAACTAAATGCAGACAAACCCACAGGCATTAATGAAGCTGTTTTTTTGAAACCATTTTTTAAAGGCAAGAGTCTTAAAGCACTAATTGACTTCTACATGGGTTCTAACAGTTTTATGTCTATTTATGTTTTTTCTACTATTTTTAAATTAACTGAATCTGATATAAATATTTGTTTGTCTTAACTGATTGGTCACTTAGAGTATATATATATATATATATATATATATATATATATATATATATATATATATATATATATATATATCAAGGAAGGCATGGGATGTTTTATTAAGTCTGATGAAGCTACCTGGAAGGTCGTGAAAGCCCTCACTTTGTCCTTGCAACAAAGAATTTTCCTTCTACTGTGGCAGTTCGACTTTTTATACATACTACTGGCTCTGAGGTGAAGACCGAGCTGTTCATCTGGTACCTGTGTTTTGTCTTTCTCTGTGCTGTATTACCTCACCTTCTAGCCCTCCCTCAGGGATTCACTCTCTATACAGTAACCCTTTGTTCCAGTATACAGACTCCTCCCTTCATTTGTGAATGAGGTGCCTCCCTAGCTAACTCCTTCAAGCCTCTTAATATAGGGTCCGAGAGCTGAGCCTGTCTCAAGTCTATCTTTGTGACCCTTCCCAGCTCCCTTTCCATAGGCAGACTGGTATCCTCTGACAGTGGTGCCTCACTGCCAGCTTGGGTACTACCAATCACCTCTGCCTTGCAGTCACTCTGTCCAAGAGAACATCAGTACCCACCAGCAGCTGTGGTCACCTTCAGGCTCACCGCTACAGGGTAGCTCCCTCACTTAAATAGCCAACTCACCAGCCTTGGCTTCAAGTATGGGGACTATCTGGTTCTTCCCCAGGCTACCAGCCCCACATGCCTGTCTCCAAGCCTGACTGCTCGTAACTGCATGTACACAAGGTACTGCATTATCAAAATCATTCCCTATCAAGACACCTGCAAGGATATCCTCAAACACTCCTACTTGCTTGCTTCCTTTTCCACCCTCCAACTCAAGGTGAACTCTGGCCAAAGTCATTTGGAATGAGGTTCCTCCAAAAGCTCTGACTGGAGTGGACTGCCCAGCCAAGTACTGCTCCTATTTAACCACTGCAGGCTTCACAATGATTATGTCAGAGGCTGTCTCTCTCTTAGCAGTGGCATGTTTTCCATCCACTAACATAGGATATAAACTCCAATGTCAGTCTGTTACCCCTGTTGTTTCCAGACAACTTACCACTGGAATACTGCTATTCCCACTTGCTGGCTCCCTCACCTTTTGTTTCCCACCTTGCTTCCATGGACTTCTACAAGCCACATGGCCCCTGCAGTTACATTTAAAACATCCAAACTTTGATCCTGGTCAAGTACCTGAACTAGTGGCTTCCCTGGTTACTGGTGGACTCTGTTGGGGTGGTTTATGCTGCCCACTATGGGTTCTCTTATATCCATGTGCAGCACTGGGTATCTCCCATCGTTTGCAGTGATGCTCTGCTTGCTAAGTAGAGATCCCCTTTTTACCCAGCTCATCTGCAGAGTTACACTCATGGTCTTCCAACCAAATTTTCATGTCCTCAGGCAAAGTGCAAAGGGCTTGTTTCCTCACCAAAAGGTCTGCCAGCCTTTCAAAAATGCTTACCTAACACCTACTCACACACCTATGAAAATAAGTGCTTAGCTCAGCAACATATTCACATACACTTTCATCTGCCTTGAGTCTATGCTCATAAAACTTTTTTCTGTAAGCTTCAGGTGTTAACTTAAAGCATTCTAATACTTATTGTTTGACTTTATCATAAATTAAGCAATCAGTATCAGACAATTTACAAACAGTTACAGCTTAACCATGGAGTAAGAGGGGTCAGGAACCATACCTAGAGCTTTGGTCAACATTATTCTGTTTAGATACTCTTTCAAACACATGAATAAAACTATCAAAATTATCACCATCTGTAAACTGTGGAAGAAATGTACCGACATTTGTGGCTTCTGGGGTTCAGTTATTCCCTTCCCCATTACTTCCATGACCCTGACAAAGACTCAGCATCTCCCTCTCATGTTGATGCTGCTTCTTATTTTCTTCAGCCTCCAAACACCACCGTCTCGCTGATGATTCTAATTCCAAACATTTGGCCTCCAGTTCAAGTCTCTAACTCCAGATGGATTTTTAAGTCCTCTGAGGAAAAGGTGAACTGTCCTGTTTCTGAGGGCTGCAAATCCCCATCACCAGACTGGTTATCCTCCTGGTTGCTGGTCTGGGCTATAGCTGCAACTATGGCTGAAATAATTTCCTCTTTATTCAGGTTGGCATGCACCAGTCCTTTGGCTTCGCACACCTTGGCCAACCGGTTCTTTGTCAGCTTGCCATAATCCACTGCAGGCATCTTTGCCTGCTTTAACTGACTAAACTAACAAAAATAAATAAAACTTTTGTGAAAATGAAACTGTATGTTTACCTTGAGGCTGATGAGAATACACACACCTTCAGTGACAACTGTATACAGGCTACAGAAGTTCAATTAATATCCCACCACTGCTCACCAATAGGATAGAATGTGTCCATGGTTGAAACAAGATGCAGGGTGGGCTTCTGTAGCTAATAGTAGACAGAGGCAGAGTGGTAAAATAACAGCATTCATGGGGTATGCAATATAGTCAGACAGAATTGGAAAATCATACTTTCTGATGAGAGGATCAGGAAAGTAGTGGGGGAAGAACCCAGTTATGGGTTTAGGAGGAACAAAAATGTGAAAGATTTATTGAGCAATGTGGGCAGGGGTGACAAACAGCCGGTTGAGGTGAGGAAAGCGACTAGACCATGTAGCTCATGTAAGGCATGTCAGCATATTAACAAGGCCATTAATTTTATTCATCCCATCACAGGCAGGGTATATTCTTTCAACACTAGAGCTAACTGTAGGACCACGAATGTGGTTTATCTTGCCACATGTCAGACATGCAACTGCTATTATGCAGGAAAAACAAATTGCATGCTTAAGCAGAGGTTACTGAACCACCTATAAGCTATTAGGTTGAAAAATGAACATAATGCCCTGTATAGACGTATATCTGGTCACTGAGGGCATCACTTTACATTTATGGTGATTTGGCACATGGTGAGCAACATTAGAGGTGGGGATATAGTGAATAACATGGAATATAAAGAGGACAAATGGATAATAGAGCTTACAGCATACAGACATCCAGGGCTTAATGATGTCATTCCATTAAAGCCTGCCCTGAAAAAGAGGCGGGTACAGTATTGAGTACAGATTGGTTGATGCTCCCTTTAAATGAGAATTTGAAAGTGAGCAGTGCATCTGATGAAGGGCACAGCCCGAAAGCACTCATCAAGTTTCTGCACCATAGCCATATTTTATATTTTATGTCCTGTTTTTATTGTTTTGTACTGAGCTGTTGGATTAAATATTCATTTGTGGTGGCATCTGCTATTTTTTCGTTAGATTGACTTTCTTTAGCAGCTTCACCTTGACTGAGGTCCTCTTTGCTTGTTTTTGGACTGCTCACCAGTATGTGACACACCACTTCTGGGCCAGTAATCAAGGAGCCTGAACACTCACCACTGAGGCCAGTGAGGGATGTTCACTTTGAACAAAGATAGGTACACACAGTACTTCCAGATTCAGCTCTCTGCACTAAGCACAATTTCCCTTAAGAGCATACAGGGAGCACACTCAGTCTGGGGACTGGGTTTCTTTCTCTCTCTCCAGGCCCCCAATAAGATTCCCCACTGGCACAACTACAGAGTTGAGTCCTCAGCCGAGTGTCCCAGGCCAAGTCCTCCACCACTCTATCTGTGAAACCAGTGCTTGGTGTCCCTGTTCCATGTAGCTGACACACACACTCTGAGGTTTTCTTTTCACACACACACACACACACACACACACACACACACACACACACACACACACACACACACACACACACGCAGGTGACACACACTCTCTGAGGTTTTCTTTTCACACACACACACACACACACACACACACACACACACACACACACACACACAAAAGGCTGGCACAGATTTAATAGCTAAGTCTCTCTGCCCAGGCTATAAGATAGATACGGGTACCCAATTAGACTGAGTGAAATGAATACTAATACAGATGTTAATTTTGACTAAACATCAAGTCTTTCAGGAGCAGTACTCACAAATGTTAAAATATTCTGTAAAAGACCAGCCACAATGAAAAGTTTAAATATATTTAATAATGATTAGTAAAAGAACATGAAAATACTAGGTATCTATTTAGAATAAACACCAGAGTTTCAATCAAAGTAAATATTAAAATAACACTGATGATCCACACATATACAGAAAAACAGTCCTTAAGTAGTCTCACAATATTTTTCTACTTGATCTAAAGAATTACAATTCCATAATTCACTTACTAGGGCAAGGCAAAATGAAGCGGGTGAGTGGTCTTCCTTCTTGGTCAGGTTTTAAAAACAGACTGCTCCGAGACTTCTGTCTTATCTGGTATTAAAACATTTTAATTGTGGATTACAGAATGACATCACATACACCTGGTCATCTCACTCGGGTTCCCATACTACCCCTTTTCCTAGCAAGTGAACCAGAATATAGCACATATGTGTCAATAACACACACAGAGCTTTGCTAAGATCTGTTGTAGTTTCGGGAAATTATAAAACAATTTCAAACTTCTACCTTTCCAGAGTAGCAATTAGTTCACTCCCAAGGATAATACAAATGGCTTTCTAGTACAGACATTTTGTCTCTGGCTGCATTGAGACCTGTGAGATGCAATATTTATGGCCTAAATTAAGTAATTTCATTTCAAACTATTTTTCAAAGTTAGTTGCATTGAGATCTTCTAGTATCCGCTGTTACAATATATTCATTTCAATAGTTACCATATAGTCTGACACATAGGCATACTTCTTTCTCTGTCCAGCAGGACCTACTGTTGGTACATTTTTAACACAAGCAGCTTCACAAACACATTTTCAACACAAGCACCTGTACAAATCAGTTTGATATACAAATGACATATTTTTCTTTACACAACTCTGGCTAGCTATTCTGTCATATGTTGCACATCCACTGTCCTACTTCTCCTGGCATAGGTGGCAATACCTCACACCATCACACACTATGATTTTTTGATGGTTGCTAAAATGGATAGCTCCTATTTTAATGTTTTGTGGGTTTAGTCCACCTAGTCCAATTCCATATTTTAAGTAGTTGATTGTTTCTGAACCACTGTCCTTTTGTGAGGGACAATTTGGCCAAAGCACATTTTAGTTAGTTTAACACTTAGGTCACTTTGGCAAGATAGTCCTCAAAAAGATTATATAATAAAAGATCAACATGTTACTTGTTCGGTGCACAAAACCTCCACCAAAATATGTCAACAATTCACTATATCAACAGCAACAAACACTGACAGTCACTACACTGAAAAAGGAGACAAATTTCCTTTTCTGATGCACTACCAATAACTCAACCACATTCAGCTCAAATTTTACTAAATAGCAGTAGTGTTATGGGAAGGGCCTTTTTACATTAAGACGCACAACAGGGTTAGAGGCAATGTCACGAAAACATGCACTCACTCATACATACATACACAAGTACAAATATTTCAACCACAAAGCTTAATGCCCTTCTAGCCTGCCAATATACCAAAAGAGCTGTTTCCATAATAAGTGCCCAGGCTGTCCTTAAAAATATCTAAACTAGTGCTTGCCTTAATGTAATTTGGTAGTCTGTTCCATGCATCAGCTACTCTCTCAGAGAATCAGTTAGTACACTTCTCATTCTTATAAAATCATCTACATAGGTTGTCTGACGATACTCTACTACTTTTTATAACCCCAAAGATTCCCAGAAGTTGTTGCCTCTAAATGCCCTATATACCTGAATAAACTGCCCTCTTAAATATCTGTATGAGACACTGTACAAGTTTAGATATATTAGTCTTTCATAATAACTTAAAATTGTGTTATATTTAGAGCTATGGGCAAACAAAATAAGGGACTCAACATTTGAGGATATAATTGGCATAGTAATCAAGAAAACATGGTTTTATTTGCAGAGATTATTATTTTGTATCTGATTAAAACCAGTAAAGTACATCTCACTCTTGTGGAACATTCTGAGACAGTTTCAAATCCTTTCAGAGTATAAAATTAATGAAGGCACAAAAAGGCTATAGCTATAAACTATGCAGTCACACATGAATTGGTTCAACAATACCCATATGTATGGGGACATGACAGAACTAAGTATGTAGGAGTATGGGTTAAAATGGATTCTGTTATGGCAGCTAAGGATATACAAGAAGAGACCAAGCAAAAGAAAATACAAAAACCAAGAAGTTGGAAGCTCGTTTATGGTTATGAATAGCAAGATACAAGCAGTGAAAATGTTTTTAGTGCCTTTAGTTTTATAAACAGGTCAAGCATGTTTTTATCAACCAGAGGAAAAATTGTAGTCAATAATTAATAAAGATTTGAAGGATTTTATCTGAGAGAGGAATATGGCAAGGGTCAAATGGGGTAAGTTGATCCTTCCACTAGAACAACATCATTTAGAATTACCAGATCTGATTTGAAGGGATATTTTACAGCTGTACATTTAAGGCTCATATACATAACAGAAGCAGAAATGTATCATTTAAAGTGGTAAGGGATTGTGATGAAGCAGGGAGAGGTTCAGGAGATGGGGAGGGGGGTGGGATTTTGGATGCAAATCCTTGGGCACAATGGCAGCAGCCATATGGAGATAAACTTTACAATACAAAAAATAAGAAGACAAAGAGGAAAACTAGAAAATAAAGCTAGTCATGGAGAAGCTAAAGAAAAAGAAACTGATGCTATGAAGTACCTGCAAAGTGAAGGATTCAGTGTAGAAAATCTAACCCAGAAAGCACCACAGCAGGATAGAGCAAACAGACATCCAAATTAAAGAGAAACCAGTGGAACGGGAAGCAACTGGTCAGTTGCCGTATGAAGATATTTTGCAGCCTTCGACAGGAAACCAGTATAAATGTTCACTTGAAGTTGGACAGCAAGGAACAGAACAGGAAACTGTGGCAGTCAATGTTGAGGAGTCATAGGTCAGTGAGTCCCCAGATGACAAAGCAATAGGCCAGTGAGTCTCCATATGACAGCGCAATGGATGACGCAGGATGAAACTGAAGAAAATATGTCACAGGAAGATGCTACAGATCTTTTTGCAGAATGCCCATAGAAAATAGAGAACAAAAAATGTGCCCTCAGTTTACAGGAAAATGAGCTAAGAGAAGAGTTGCTTGATTTAATAGAGATAGACAGATATATTTATGATCAATGAATGAAATAGACTGAAGTAGGTCAATAAAACCCAAAAAGTCAGAAGTTTGATAAAACAAATGAAAACAGTAATTAGGACTGTCCATAGAGATCCATGCAATATAATGGAAGTAAACAGGATACATTACTGTGCATCTAAATTAATAACAGATAAAATTCTATCACTAGAACACAGGGTAGTAAGGGAAAGGAAGGGAGAAATTGAATACCATCATGAAAATATCAAACAGAGAAAACTATAAAACAGTTAAGAAAAGTGTCACTGTTAGAGGAGTATAGAAAAGGGAGCAGATCAACAAAAATACTCAGAAAGATGCATCTGGTAAAAGCAATGTGCAATATTATAACAGATCAGGCACTATCGCAAATAATAAACTAAAAATATCAGCACAGGCCAAAAACTTAGATGATGTACAAATAAATATAAAAAAAGTACAAAATAAGCAATTTACCCCAAAAGTTTTAGAGAGAACTGGGAAACATGATAAAAGGAATTGAAAGACCACCCAAAAAAGAAGAAATAGACATATTTTGGATACGTATTTATGAAGATCCTGAGGAACATGACAAAGATGCTAAATGGATAGAAGTAGTAAAAGACAGTACAAGAAGTTCAAAGGTACAGGACATGAAATGGGATGAAGTAACAGCAAGAGAGATTGAAACAAAGCTAAGAAAAGTCTCTAATTGGAAAACACCAGGCCCAGACGCAGTATCTAACTTCTGGTTAACAGCATTAACATCTTTGCACGAAGATTTAGCCATGAGTAAGAACTATTTATATGTGCACCATGAACAGACACTAACCTGGCTAACAAAAGGAAAACAATGGTCTTACTTAAGAGTGAACCTGCAAGCTACCCTACAAATTATAGACCAATAACTTGCCTTCCAAAGACATATAAACTATACACTGGAATTGATGCCGACAGAGTTTATAGTCATTTAGAAGAAAACTCAATCATGGCAATAGATCAAAAAGGAAATAAAATAAATTCATATGGAACAAAGGATCATCTGTTGCTAAATAAAGTCATAACAGAGAACTGTAAAAAGGGGAAAGAATCTAAGTACGGCATGGCTTGATTACAAAAATGCCTTTGATATTATCCCACATTTATGGATAAAAGAGTGCTTAAAATGTATAAGACATGTCCTGCACTGATCAACTACATTACATTGATAATGAAACAGTGGCAAACCACTTTGCAATTAAGCCATGATGAACAGCAAATTATTATTTCAGGGATAAAAATTCAAAGGGGATATTCTAGGGTGAATCCCAGTCACCACTGCTATTGTGTCTTGGTCTTAACCCATTAAGCTGTTTACTTACCAGAATAGGCAATGGCTATAATTTGGCTCCTAGAAAACAACAAAGTGTAAAGACCTCACATCATCTTTTTGTAGATGATTTAAAACAATATAGCTCATCAGATCTGGAAATAAACAGCACTTTTGGCTGATATCAAAGATTGAAACACTAATTTCATGAACTTTAATCATACTTTGAATCAGGAATCTGGTCCATTTCCATTATGGTATTAAAAACCCAAAAGTTTTGGAGAAATTAAAAAGGGTTGCAGAGGGTCCGAATGGAGAGATAAGTCAGCAAGCAAAGTTGAGTAGTATTGCTGAAACTGAATTAATCCTCATGTCTTGGTGAGTATCTTCACAAGGTGGATCGTGTTTTTCACAAAATCTCACCAAGACAACACTGATATGTAGATTCTATTTTATAAAGCATATATCATGGACAGACGTAGGTCAAAAATTAAAAAAGATAGCTGGGTGTATAATCCTCAAAATATGAAAACATTCCTACAATGGGGCCAGGCCAGGCCCAGGTGGAGGATGGCCTCCCTGTTGTATAAGGAAGTAGCACTCCACAAAAATCGCAAAAACTGACAGGCCAAAGAAGAGCAATAAAGATGACAGAGTGGACTATTGAGGATGAGAAAGAAATTAGGTATTGTTACTATTATGCAAAGAGCCCAGAATTTCCAGACACAAGACATACAAAAAGATTGAGAGAGAAATTAGAGGAAAGAGAAATACTTCCACAAGAAAAACCATCAGAAGCTTCAAATAAAAAATTGAGTTTATTAATTCAACAAATTTCTGAAAAAACATTATATAAACCAAGAAACGTTGAACTGTTTGGAAAAAGAAGCATCTGAGAAAGTGCGGGAAGCAATTTACTGGTGACACCAAAACATTTTATAAGAGAACTGGGAAACAAGTTAAATGGAATTGAAAGACCATCAAAAAAAGAAGAGATACATTTTGGAGAACTATTTCTGAAGATCCTGTGGAACATAACAAAGATGCTAAATGGATAGAAGAAGTAAAAGAAAGAATAAGAAGTTTAAATCTACAGAATATGAATTAACAGCCAGAGAGATTGAAACAAATTTAAGAAAAGTCTCTAACTGGAAAATCCCAGGCCCAGATGTAGTACCTAACTTCTGGTTAAACGTATTATAATTTTTGCATGAAGATTTAGCCATAAGTAAGAACTATTTATATGCGCACCCCAAACAGACACCAACCTGGCTAAGAACAAGAAAAAGCAATGCTCCTACTTAACAGCGAACCTGCAAGCTACCCTACAAATTATAGACCAATAACTTGCCTTCCAAAGACATATAAACTATACACTGGAATTGATGCCAACAGAGTTTATAGTCATTTAGAAGAAAACTCAATTATGGCAATAGAACAAAAGAGCAATAAAAGGAAATCATATGGAACATAGGATCATTTGTTGCTAAATAAAGTTATAATGGAGAACTGTAAAAAGGGCAAGAATCTAAGCATGGCATGGATCGACTACAAAAAAACATTTGACAGTATACCACATTTGTGGATAAAAGAGTGCTTAAACTATATAAGATACACCCCACACTGATCTATTACATTACAGTGACCATGAAACCGTGGCAGACCACTTTGCAATTAAGCCATGATAAAGGACAAATTATTATTCCAGGGATAAAAATTCAAAGGAGGATATTCAAGGTGACTCCCTGTCACCCCTGCTATTATGTCTTGCTCTTAGCCCATTAAACTGTCTACTAACAGATTAGGTCATGGCTATAATTTGGCTCCTAGAAAACAACAAAATGCAAAGACTCCTCATCTTTTTGTCGATGATTTAAAACTATATAGCTCATCATATGAGAAACTGAAAGCACAACTGCAAGTATTCAAAACTTTTTCAGAGGATCTAAGAATGTCATTTGGTCTTAAAAAATGTCCAAAAGCAACCTTTAAAGAAGGGAAGCTGCAGCAGCAAGAAAATATCAGTTTGGGACAAGAATGTGATATAAAAGAACCTGAGCTAGAGGGAGCACATAAATATTTAGGAACTGATGAAGGATCAACAATAAAGCAAACAAATCCAAATAAAACTTGGTAAGGCATATATATTTTAGAAGACTTAAATTAATTTTAAAAACAGTGTTGGCATCTAGGAACAAAATTCAAGCTATAAATCAATTTGCTCTTCCTGTCATAACTTATAGATTTGGAGTGATTGACTGACCCCATAAGGTGTTGGACAGATTAGACAGGAAAACAAGGATGCTTCATGCTCATCAAATGATTTATAAAAATCAGTGCATACCAAGATTATATATTCCCCGTTCCGAAGGAGGTATCGGCCTCTTTGAAACTGATTACATGTACAGATCTGCAATCGTGGGACTGCCCACATCTGTTGACCTCACAAGACCTAAACAGTGAAATATTTGAAACATGAGAAGAATTAATTTAA
The DNA here is from genome assembly GCF_019279795.1 of Protopterus annectens. NCBI lineage: Eukaryota > Metazoa > Chordata > Ceratodontiformes > Protopteridae > Protopterus > Protopterus annectens. The sequence goes on along the minus strand of NC_056743.1, from coordinate 1,612,804,999 downwards.
GATGACTTCCCTGCTTAGTCTAGCAGAAGCATATCGGTGTCAAGCAGGATTGGAAATCAAACCACAAGTAGATAAAAATCAGACAGCAACTGAATGTGCCAAAAAAACAAAAGAAAGAATATAAGGTGAGGGATCAGATGAGAAGACAAGAAATGTGCAAAATGCATAAATGTAGTTGCAAGTATAGAAAACTCCTGGAAGAACCTCATGTTGATCATGATCGAACTCAAGAATGTTTAAGGAGAGGCAAATTCAAACCAAAAGATGAAAGGTTAATATTGGCGGCCAAAGATAGTGGCCTACATACACATTGGTTTACACAGTCCACTGAACATGTGGGAGAAACAGACACATGTAGTTGTTGTAAAACAGAACTGGAAACAGTCATACACTTTGTTGCGACATACTAATGGCAGAAGGACTATATACTGAAAGGTATAATAATGTGACAAGACTGTTGCACTAGGAATTGTACAAACATTATGGTACTGAAGTTGCTGAAAAATACTGGCAACATGATCCGCAAAGCATCCTAGAAAATGATTAAGTCTACATCACATGGGATCACCCATTACCAGCAGTTCAAAAGATAGATGTGATAAAAACAGATACAGTGGTCCATGAAAAGAAAACAAAAGTAGCAATGATCATTGAAATCACTACACCCATTGACTACTGTGTCTTGAGTAGAGATAGATACAAAGTCATAAAATATCAGGATTTGTAGGCAGAAATGAGAGCAATGTGGAAGAAAGATATCCAGACAGTTCCAATAGTAGTAGAAGCAATGGGTCTTATAAAAAAGAAACTATAGTTGTATTCAGATATGTTACCAATATATGTAACTGTATGAATTGCAGGAGGAGCCATTACTGGGCACATTGCAAGTGTGCAAAGAGCACTTTTGGCTGACATAAAAGATTGAAACAATACTAATTTCATGTGCTTTAATCGTACTTTGACTTAAGAATAGGGTCCATTCCCATAATGGTATTATAAACCCAAAAGACTTGGAGAAATTAAAAGGGTTGCATTTGTGAAGTGGTGGAGAGTGTTCCGAGAGCTGAGCCATCACTAGAGTGAAGGGGAAGATTCTGATGATGGGGAATGTAGGGGGTCCCAGGTTGTTGGGAGAAGGTGACTAGAGACAGACAGGGGTGGTGCAGTAAAACTAGGCTGGGAAGACATTTGGGCTGTGGGCTGGAGACTGCCTTCCCTATCTAGGATTGATGTCGGAGTGTGGGTGTGGAGACAGGGGTGGGGGGACCTGCTATGGTAGAGTTTTTGGTTGGATCTAGAGGGCAGGCTGCTGTTGAGGGAGGGATGATTGGCAAGGCATGTAGGGTCTTGCACGGTGACTGCGGAAGTCAGTCAGAGAAAGATGGAGAGGACTTGGGGAGAGATTGGATGGACAGTTCACAGAGATGTGGGAGGAGACACATGTGGGCTCCCAACTGTGCAGCAGAGTCTAGAAGACCTGGGATTTTTGCTTGGAGGTGTCTGCATGGGTACTTTTGTGCCTCAGGCAAAACTCTAGGGAGTTTTTCCTCAGGTAGATGGCAAGTGTTAAGGGTGAGAAGGGGGATGGTGGTGGCTGGAAACATGTTTTGGAAGTGCAACAGGTTTTGGAATTTGCGAATTTCCTGCAGAGTGCTCTATCAGAAATGTGGCTGAATTTGTTTTTGTAGCTAGGGAAGTGATTTCTGAGCTGGGATACAGGATCTCAGTAGCCTGGACATAATGAGGCCTTGTTGGGTTTGGTTTTGATGGCTGCCAGTAGAGCAGTTGCTGATGGAGGTCAGAGTCTGATCCAAATGTGTTTGAGGTGGCGAGTATTGTAGGACAGATACGGGAGTTGGAAGTGGGATCCTTGAGGTGGGGGGTGGGAGAAGACTGCATACAGAGGAACTGAAATAGTGGGACAATACATACAGAATAATGTTTTGGAGGAAAAGTGAGGCTTAAGAGCAAGCAGGAGTTTATCGGTTTGTGTAGTACTGGATTGATGATAACCATTTATAAAAAAGTGCATGGGATGTATGGTGTCTGTGGCTGTGAACAAGTTAACATGGTTATGTTCTTTTGTGTAGATGCATGTTTTCCTGCGTATTGGGTGATAATTCAGTAAAGGTGTTAAAAAAATATTACCGCATATTCTAGTACCAAGGTCTACTTCAAATAAAAGAAAACCCACATTACCGAAGATGAAATCATTGAGACAACATACCAAAACCTGAATTAAACGAACTAAAATGCTGAAGGATTTCACAGGGTAGGTATCCAGATGACTACCATCTAACAACGAAACATACCACACCACACCACACTACCTCAAACCCAGTCACCTTGGGGGGGTCTATGCCCTTAACGCACCCCAATGTGGGGGGCTGTGCCCCCACATCCCCCTAACTAAATATACCAATTCTGGGATCGCACTACAGTGGGTAAAAGGGAAAATTTCCTTTTTCTGGCTACTTTGATACTTACCCTGTGAAATCCTTCAGCATTGTGGTTGTTCGTTTAAATCAGGTTTTGGCGATGTCATCTAGGTAATGTTATCTTGGTAAGTGGTCTTTTGTTTATTTGAAGTAGACCCTAGCAGACACATTTAGTGCTAACTTTAACCTACCTACCCACGTTGTTATCCATAGTATCCATGAAAATGTATTTTCCCCTGAAATCACCTTGGAAAAAGTGTTAGAATCCCTGTCAAAGGGGACCAGAAAACATACCAGATTATATTCTCATCAGTGTCAACTATGCACTATCCAAACCATTACGTAAATGTTCAGACTCTATCGAACCAATGGGTTTGTGCCTGATATCTGGAGAACAGCCACTGGAACTGCCCTACAGGAGAGTGACCCCCCCCCCTTTAGACCAAAGAATTTATAGGCCCATCAGCCTCACTAGCTTTACAATCAAAACCATGGAACCATGGATGTATCATAACAAAACTTACTTCTGCAGATATAGGTAATATAAACGAACTAGACCCCAGTCAGTCTGATTTTGTTAATGACAGGCCCTGTCTTCTGAAGCCAGTAACCTTCTTTGAAAAAAGTTACAGTGGATGTGGTCAATGGTCACTCTGGGATCTAAATCTATACTAACAAATAAACAGGACGCACTGGATGTATTCCCAGTCTATGATTATGTTTACAATACAAATTAAACAAAGTAAGTCAAACAAAGTACTACTTTAAGGCCAGTCTTGATGATCATATGGGTAGACACAAATTTACGCCAGGGATATTATGCTAACAGTTCTGCTTGATTTGGGAGGTGAGAATTTTATATTCTCTTTAAAGGTATACAGGGTTAGGTATCATATGATCCTCCTGATTACCTGTCTATTATTATACCTATATTCCAGCCCAACCTGGATTTTGGCATTTTGTTTACATAAGTCTTCACTTATCACAGATATACAGGTAAATGGAAAAACTTGATGTATTCATAAGAATTTTCTTTAAATGTTTTATTATATCCCACACAAATCAATCACTGTAACAGAACATTACAGACACAATTCATTATTATTTCAGATGTTTTTTGTTTTGATTATTTTTGTACACCCCATTACATTAATTAGGACAGAAACACTTTTGATACAGGTGAGTATCAGTTCAGTTCATATTTTCATTATGAATTCTAGATGAAAGGCAACATGCTGATCCAAAAACAAAACAAAAATTGGGTTCCTCTCCACACTAATTCTTCATTTGAGATCACACTGTCAAGTTTTATAGACGACACTGTCACTCCCTGTGATAATGGATACTACACCAGTCCTCACCACCATCATCTCACTGAGCACCTGACCTCTGACTACTATCTGAAACTAGTCTGTGACTCCGATGAACGCCTTTCACTCTAAGGTAACATACACATTATAATGACTGGCTGCAGTTCTTAAGTCATTAACACACTTAAATGTAATAAACAAATCCAGAAAAAGAAACACTTGAAAAATGCAGAAGGAGAAAAAAATCACACTGGATGCAAAAAAGTTGAAGTTAGCGCTTTCGTTTACTGTAATACGTAAACTTCCTCAGGTCTGAGGAAGTTTACGTATTACAGTAAACAAAAGCGCTAACTTCATCTTTCTTGCATCCAGTGTGATTTGTGTCCTTCTGCATTTTTCAACACTTAAATGTAATGTACATTCATTAAACTCTCATAGGATCAGAGGATTAAAGAAATTACCAGGTGAATAAATCATGAGACCATTTGCATCTTGTCAATGCTCACCCTTATGATCCACCTCCTGCTTCTACATTGGCAAACAGGGATGAATCACTCCGTTTAACATGCAAGGAAAATGTATGTAGGAATGGGATGAATAATGAGAAGTAAATCTTTCCCCAGTATATTTTATAAGGTGAAGGGGATTCATATCCTTAGTTCTACTGCTTGTGGAGTTGTCTGTCTTGTGAAGACGTGAGAAATAAATGACGAGAGGGAAATGAATGGCATGGAATGCAAAACAAAGAGCTCCATGTAAAATCTGTAAGAGTCTGAGTCAAGGATTTTTGTATGACTAATTGTTTTAGCTGGAAACCACTGAGGCCTTTCTAGCTGTGTGATGTGACTGGACAGATACATAGGGATATTTTACTCTAGTCAGAGCAGCGTAGAGAGGAATGATATCTAAAGGTATCTTATCTAGGGAAAAAAATAGCATTTGTGCTAAAAAGAAGGATTTCCTGACCAAAACACCTTTCATTCTACTCTGTTCATCAAGCCACAATTCAACATGGTGTGAAATAATGAACCATCAGCTTTTTGCTGTAACAAACAAGTTGAATGAAAAGTTTTATTTTTAAGAGTAGTATAAAATGGACATATGAATGAAATATTCAAGAGAATATTCTTATACTTGGGAGAATTTTATACTGAAGTCAATTAAAATAATATTTAAAAAATACTTCTATTAACTGAATACCACAGAAATAGAATAGCTCAGGAAACAGAGAACTTAATTTATTTCTCCTACCATTGTGTTACAGCTAAACCACATACATTTTTTTGTTTCCAAGCAGGCTCCCTTCAATGAAGCCAACTAGCCTGTTCACTTACCCCAGAGGACAGAGCCCTGTGGCTTATTGATTCCCACTTAACAGAGAGGTTTTTCCTCCAGAAGTAGAGGCATTATCCATCTCAGGGAAGTGGGGGCTTTCTTTTAATGCCCAAATCTTTCCCTTTGTGCATACACTCTACACCCCCAGGGTACAATGTGGTGAGTATAAGCGACAGGTATATTAACTGCTTCTTCAAGATACATCCCTACAATGTCTTTTACCCCTTTGTAAGGCAAGCACCTCCAGTTATTTCCAGTCTCCACCAGAGATTCTACAAAGCGCATCCATTATAGTCATGCACTCCACTGACACACTGTCCCGACAGATGTGAGTGGACTTTATCTCGTCATTCTTCCTTCTCTTCTCCAACCTCTAATCAAACTTGGATCATGAGCATCACAGTCAGGGCTTTATCCTTCTACACCACTAGAGCTGGCAACTGTATGTCGAGATCAGATGTTGCTTTGGCATCTTTACTTAGACATGGCACAGTCTGCACTGCAATCATTATAACTGATGATTGTTTAACTGTAACTTAAAATTAATACTTTGCAGTAATATTGTTTGATAAAGCTGCTGACTATGTATCTGTGCCTGTAGTATGAATTGCTGATGGCCAGTGTGCACAAAGCTGATATAAATCAGAAAACAGTGAAAAAGCAATCTAAGAATTATTCTGAAAAGAAAGCTACAATGCAAGTATTGTGTTTCAAACAATTCTCTATTGTCTTTGCAATAAAAACAAAAGTATAGTTATTCAGATAATGAAAACACAGTCCATGTCTCTTCTTAATGTCTACACATTCCCCAGATGATAAGAAATGTAAAAAGCATGTAGTTGTCTGCAAGTAATGCAGTCCAACTACAGTTAAACAACTGTTAGTCTACTGTTAATGCCATTATCAACACTACAAGAGTATCATTTACCTAGCCACTATTACATGAGTAGAAACTGTTAGGGTGGTCTAAAACAGAACTCAAATCATTCTCCATGCGTGGATGGACATCATATCAAGCTGCTTCTGTCATGGTCTGTAACCTAAGCCTTTGTTACTGAGACATTAGCATAAGGAGATTATACTTGTATTTTTCTTTTAGATGCTGTATCTTTATCACTTTCATGCTATTATTCTTTTAGTTTTCTTTTAAAGCATTTAGTGTGTGTGTGTGTGTGTGTGTGTGTGTGTGTGTGTGTGTGTGTGTGTGTGTGTGTGTGTGTGTGTATGTGAGAGAGTGTATATATGTATGTGTGTGTGTGTGTGCACACTATTACTTCTTCTTTGACCCCCCCCACCTCTCCATGCACCTACTACAGCCATCTCCTAATGTGTGACATTGATGCTCATTTCCTCTCTTGTTATATCTGTCTGCAGGCATTTTTATAAAATTATCAATCTCTTGGTTGTCATTTACAGGTTCTGTTATGGCCACTGCTGACAAAATAATATCTAACTTCATCTACAGATACATTTACAAATGTTTTGTTTCAGTACCCAAATTCCACTAGGTAACTAACTAGTCCAACCAATTTTTCAGTTGTGGATGTACACAATCAAATGCCACATTTAACCACAATGCTCTTAAAGAATAGCAGTACAACACATTTCTTAATGAGAATTTGTAATGCTACACAAAGTCCATGCATGTAACATTAAAGTATCTTAGCATTTTTTGGCTTACATTGTCTAATTCAATAATATCATTTACTTTTGTCTCTCTTGCTTGCAGATATGACATGGGAAGTGTTTAAGAAATAAAGGAGCTTTCAGTCAAACATTTACATGATTTGAATGGCACAATTTTTAAGCAGTGAGAACGCTCACGCAAACTCTAGACATTTATAGTTCATGATTTTTTTGGCAGCCACATGTAGTCCACAAAGATACTCTTGTTCCATTTTAAAACAGCACGAAATAGAATGCTTGCTTCCTCTCTCCTCATAGTATGCTCATAAGGTGATATTTTCTCCAGTCCAAAAAAACAGTGTAGCTACTAACAGTATATGCTCACGAAAATTCATGTAACACCATGAGTAATAAAACAACTTTTAAATAATTTCTTACTGAGAATGATTGCAGCATGTAAATGCATACAACAGATGACTTACTTCTGACAAGAATAGTACTTTAATACCATAAATTCTTACCTCTGTGTCTGACAGTTGCTATCGTAGCTAAAAGCACATTGCAGCAAGGTGTCCAGACTCATAAGACTGACATGCTCAAAGAGTTCCACTGACTGATTGTTCTTAGATAGTTTTTCCCATTTGTCCTAAAACATAAAAGTTAAATATGAGAATAACGATGTGTATCCCAAAATCTGCTGTGTAAAAATGTGGAGTGAATTTATTTGTCACTGACTTCTTACAGCCTCCTATCACTCAAAACTTCCACTTCCACATGGATGCCAAACCATAAGGTGGGGGGTGAGAGCCCCCCTCACCACTTTCAACAGATGTGCAATGTGCCCTGAAACTGCTAGCATAGAGATTACAGGTTAACATTTGCACTGGCATTTTCGAGGTAACAGCAAGCTGAGGTAACTGGAAAAATATGATTGGAGTACTAAATCGTCTTCTTTCAGTTGCCCAAGCTTATGGTAACTATGGAAATGCCTGCGTGAGTGTTTTTTGAGGCTTACTGATCAAGTTTTCCTCAGGAATTTTAGACAAAGCCAAAACTAACACGGGGAATGAAGATTCAAAACTACAGACAATTTTAAAAATTAATTAATTTAAAAAATTAAGAGTAGTTTCTGCATTAACATGCATTTTCTGAACAATAGAAATATTATATTTTAATGTCTGGCATTATTGTCCAACTGTAATCATTGAAATACCTCTGAACTTTTGTTTAAGAATTCTGGACAAAGCTAAAAATAATGGGGGGGGGGACAAAATCAGGAACATATTTTAAATATTGCTCTTACAAACTTAGAGCGCCGTAAAACTAACAGGTTTTACATTAGTTGCATTTTCTGAATAATATGAAATCTCAGACTTAAATTAATTATTATTTAGCGAGCACAATCCTCAAAGGCTTGCTAGAAAACCACAAATTTTATAAGGAAAAGACCAAAAACATGAGGCAATAATCTGGGCATTTTGTGAAATTCTGGTTGAAAGTTGTTTTGCAAAATTCTGGACAGTTTATTTATTACTGTTTGTTTACCAGGTAAGTGGACTGGGCTATTGATCCCTTTCAGCCACAACCTGGGATCAACAGCATTAAAGACACATACTTTGTACAGTTGAGAGGTATGTTCTACAAGTAAGGTTTGATAAGTTGACACATACCTGCATGTTTATTGCATTTCACCCACTGTGTATCAGTCAGGATAGGCTTTGGCTCTCCTGTCTAATAACCTGTTTTTAGGCAGACTTTTCCACAGAGGTACATTTCACTGCAGCCTGACTTCCTGATAGCAATCATACTGCTGTATTTAATTATTCATTCATTATCTTAGACCAACTTTATACTCTTCAGAATCATTATGGGGGTATAAGGAAAATGGACAGAGTACTGAGTTCACTCTAACAACGACACAAAAGTACCAAAATAGAAAAATAAAAAAGTTGCAGAGTTCCACGACAGATTTATCTTTTATTTATACAAAAAAAGAGTAAGCGCTTTTGTGATCTACCCAGATCACTTCTTCAGACTGTATTACAATGTCATCTTATCTAACCAAGCATTTTAAACCTTCTATCATTAACACATTGCAGTTAATCACAATTACCTAATTAAAACATGGGAGTGATTCCCTTTCAATAAAAACTTTTTAAAAATCCAAAACTTCTTACTTTGCCATTCTTTTGTATCAGCTTATATCTACACAAAATATTTATAAAAAACAGCTCAGTATATATGATACAATAGAAACATAAAATGTTAATAAAAAATATTAGCAAAACATTACCTATGAAAATGCATGTATATATATGTGCATATTATTATAATATAGGCCTAACTAAGCTAGATTACAACATTTTGGCAGACAAAATTCTTAATTTCATTTAATATACTTGAATTCATTATAAATATAGACAAAGCAAAGGCAACATATTATATAATAAGGCATGGATATAATTAAATGTCATATTAAAAACAAACATTTAGTGCTTCAAATGTCGTGCTTTAAGGAAGGGTTTAAGTGATACTGCATCATTTATTCCTGGATGTTTATCTGCATTTAATTTTATAATCTACTTCTGTTCTAGTTCTTCAGTTTTATTTTTTATATCACCTCCTCTAAGGCCTTTCTTAACTCCCTCAAGCACAAAGAATTTAAAATTATGATCTTCCCTTCTTTTTGAATATGTTTGGCTAGAGCATTAGTTTCTTTACCTGTCGCAATGTCTCTCATATGTTCTAGAATACGTTCTTTTAGCATCCTATTCGTTTTACCTATATAGTATGCTTTGCATATTTGACAAAAACTGAAATATACTATGTCAGTAGTTCTACAGTCTGCATATATATTTGCTTCTATTTTAAATTTACTCACTGGATGAAAAAAGATAGTGCAGGAAAAAATATATCTGCATGCTATACATTTTCTACAGGTGTTAAGTACCTTTCCTCTGTGATGTAACTTCATGTATAGTATTATGTGATTTATACCATAGCTGCCTTTTTAAAGACTTTTTATTAATGAAAGAAAAGTGTGGTGCAGAGTCTATTACTGTTTCTAAATCCTTGGATGCAGTTAGAATATTCCAATTCTTTTTAAAAACATTACAAAACACATTTATATCACTGGCATAAGTAATAGGAAAACGTAGTCTTGTATCATCGTGTTGTCTATCCTTTGTCTCTTGATTTTCTGTTCCCTCTGAGAAATAAGGACGGCCTTTCGTTCCTCTTACTGCCAGTGTTTCATTGACACATGCATCTATTTCAGAGTTGGAATAGCCTCTGCTAATAAACTCATCCTTCAATATTTCTGTTGCTTGCTTAAGTTCATTGTCACTGTTGTATATTCTCATATTCCTAATCATCTGTCCTTTCAGGACATTTCTACTAACATGTCTGGGATGCATACTACTTTTATGCAGTAGGCAATTTTTCCTTGTCTGTTTCCTATATAAACTCTTTTTGTATAAATAAAAGGTAAATCTGTCGTGGAACTCTGTAACTTCTTTATTTTACCATTATGGGGGTATGCAGAGATTTCCTTACAAGCTATGAGAGTATGCCATAAAAACAGTTTAGATTTATAGATATTCCAAGGCCAACTAGTCTTATGACCACTCATGCTTTGCCAAAACTCTCCTTCAAGCAACACTTCCTTTCTCCAGGAGGGCCATACAAGTCAGACCCAGAGTGAAGTTTTGGATACCCATCCTGTCATCTGGTTTCTGTTTATAGTAAGATAGTGAATCACACTGCTTAACATGTAGAGGAAGTTATTTCAAAGGTTTGGGAGGCACTGCCTTACACTGTGCTGTTTTATCTGTTCGTGAAGATTTAGGTCGCTGGTTCTAGTGTTGGTGGAGATATTCGACTTACAGAGAAAATAAAATCCAGGTCATCTGGGTGAATAACATGCAGTAAAGTAAGACAGAGATGACCTTCCAAAAGTCTGTATGACACTGAATAAAAGGAACTTCCAGCCTGTCTTGGCAGCTCTAAGACTTTAGGCCTGTGATCATTTTGCTTAGGAACCTTTGGGGTCTTGTTAATTGTCTTATATACTTAATGAGATACAACCCTAAGGGGGCATTGCACTCGATCATGTTCAGGATCAGTGCTGAGCATAAGGGAGTGATTACCTCTTTAGAATGTGTTGATATTCCTTTGACAATTAGATGTACTGACTAAAAAGGATTTCCCGACAACCATTGTCAAGAGATAGTCAAAACAAAAGAAACTATTTGCCCAAGTACCAAGGTCTTTGAAACTTTTTCATTTTGTACTGGTGTGTTGTCTATATACTATGATGAAGTGCTGATTCTAACACTTTTTAGCATTTAATTTGTGACCATTTTTAGTACACAATGAGTTTACTAGACAGAGTTAATTCAGGAGAGTTTGGATATCATTGGATGACTGAACAATAACCTCCAGTTTGCGGTCATCTGCAAACTTTGCTAGCCAGAGTTCTTGGCTGCCCCTTGGAGATCTGAGAAGTAAAGACCAAAAAGGAGATGCACTGAGGCCTGAGGAATACCACTGGTCATTTTCATACATTCTGATGAGGCACCTGTAACTCATACTGTGTGGGTTCTATCTTTCAGCCAGTTTGCTAGCCATCTTACCACATATGGGTAATTTTTTAAAGCAATTAGCTTTTGTATGATGCCAGTATGAGGAATGGTGTTAAACAGCTTTTCCTGGCCAACATACACCATGTGTACTATATAGGTAATATCTACAGCCTCTGTAACCCTTCTGAAGAAGTTTACCAGGTTAAAAAGACAGGGTCTACTCCCGTCATGAAGCCAAACTGTTGGGGGTCAAGTCTATCAAGGGTCTTAATGTCACAATTTAGTTAATAATAAACCCCATGATTTTGCAGATGAAGCATGTAAGATTATAGGACAGCAATTACCCAGGCCATTTGTAAGTCCACCCTTACGGAGAGGCATCACTACTGCAGGGTGTTACTCATCAGGCACAAATATAGTGACTAAACTTAAGTTAAACTGCTTGAGGACTGTGTCTGTAAGTGCACATTTAAACACTATTTATTAAGCAGCCAGGTATATATGTAGTAGTAAATAAAGATAAAATCAAAAGGACTGTACTCCAGAAATCTGAAAAATGCAAGCATCTTGCATGTTTTTTCTTACCCTGATATCACAGTGTGAATAAAATGTTTTATGGAGTGTAATAAACCTTGTTAATAGGTTGTGTGATATATTTAAATTGGTTAGTCCCTATCAGTACTGAATATTTTGACTTTGGCCTTTGTTTATTAAAAAAAACTAGGAAAAGGACTCCATGCCACTCCCCCACTGTCCCCTCTGCAACACCTCCAGCATGTGTCCTATTTTCTCCCCATCATAGCCTTGCCACACCTTTCAGATTTCTTTTTTCTTCTTTTCTCATACTTTATTGTACTCTTCATATTTTTCTTGCATTGTTTCAACCTGACAGACCAGGATTGCAACATGACAAATGAAGAAAAAATAATCAGATTAAGCTAGAGGTTTCAGATCCTCGGAAGTCATTGGGTTCTAGACACCCTAGGTTGCATTTTAGAGGGTTTTTTTTAAACATTTTGAGCCAAAGATTGCCTGAACAAAAACTTTGGCTAAAAAAAAACTAATTCAATCTTACTTTTCGTTTTCTTCCTGCATCCTTTCAACAGTCCGTAAATAGTCAAGACTCCTATGTAATAAATGTGGAAGAAATAATAGAAATAAGCTGATAGTCTGGAGCCTGCTTGGGCCCCAGAAACCATGTGGTTCTAGATGCTGTGAGGTACACTCCCCAGCCCTTTGCTACAATCAAAGCCTGGACAAAAACCATGACTATATAAAGTGATTCAGTCTTATTTTTCCTTTCAAGGAAGAAATAAGTTGTGCCCAAGATTTGATGATCAAACTTAGCAAAAAACTAGTTCCCAATAAACAGAGAAGATAAATGCATGCAAATATACATAAATCATGTTTTAGAATAGTGTCTGTCTCTGTGAAAAGAAAAAAAACAGTCACCTTCTGTGTAATCCATTTATGTTAGATTGGGATGAAATGAAATGTAATGATAAATGGCTACAATCATACTTTTCTAGTTGCTGCTGTCACACATCAGGCAGCTTGCCTCTTTGCCTCAATATAGTAACATATTTAACTTGATCCAAGGTATATATTCATAATATGTCTCCTTATTCTTACCCGTCAAAGTTAGCCACATGTATACACTTCTGATATGTGACTTTTAATAAAAGTGAAAAAAAAACACATTTATGTATTCCAACCTGTTGCTCTTAGGCAATATAAAGCCTATAAACAAGATATAGGGATCTCATCTTCATACCTCCAAGGTTTGATAGTTGGAAAAGTTTTATACATCTCTATATAAAACATGACCACACTGCCACAGCCTCACACAAGCTATGGATAGCTTCTGTGCATATCTCTGACATTTAATTGTTAGGAAAATTAGAGAACTAGTAGAGTCATATATGGCTAATGGATCTAATACTATGCAGGTGCAACACTACCTTCATTTGTAGTTTTCTATGAAATTTCTGTGCAGTCATACAAATGTAATACATATTTATACTACATACATACTGTGTCACATATGTGCTTCTGTTACAGCAGTAGAAAGCTAAAAATACCCTGTCCATTTAGATCACTAAATGCCCCTTTTGCCTTTCGCCCCTCTAGACTTCTGCAGCTTCTAGCACCTCTACACTTCCATAAGGATTATGATTCTGCAAAACTATAATCAGTACCTGAATTATTTTCCACCATTTATTATCATAAATACATATATACATACATGTAGATCAATATGTATGTATACCTTTAAGAAGCTTTCTAGGGGATTGCACAAGTGTATAAATACTGAGCTCATGTGAGCCTGTTATTTTGTAGTAAGCTGTTGAGATGTAAGCATGTATTTCTTTGTAGTATGTCAATCAGTTTGTTTACATTTTATATTGCTGCTATCCATCCTGATGTGTTTCTATGTAATAAAACATATAAACAAAGCACCCTGCCTGCTCGTCTTCAATTGTAAACTAAAACAAGCAACATGGTGTCAGAAGTGGGATCCAGAAATCCAGATTCAGGACCAAGAAGGCACTCAGTTAATGGTGGAGGAATATAATGAATGGATCACCCCTACTGCACATATAACTCGCAAAAAAAGCCAGAAAAACATTTCAGGTATCAAAGCTTACTTATTAAATGGTTTCTTATTCACAAAATATAAAAGGAAGCACTCAGAATGCTCTAAACAAATTTCTAAGTTAACAAAATGTCCAAACTGCCTCATACTGAAACAAATATTCGAATAACTATGGAAAATGTTTGAAATAGAGTCCAACTCACATAAAATGTATAAAATAAGGGAAATAACTGAATTTTGTTACTATGAGCTACTTTTTCATATTAATTAAAGCTATTCAAGATATCCAAAGTATACAAACTGTTTGCATGTTTCTGCAGTATTACAAAACAGTGTACGAAACTTCTCTGTGTGGAAGATTTTCAGTCCATATATCTCTATTTAATCACTGTATATTAATCATATCAGACAATAGTAGAAGTAGTGAACTTAAACTCTAGCTACTTCTGCTACTATTACAATAGTACAATATTTTGAAGAGTTTATTGTGCATTTGAATGTTATTACAAGTACCTGGTGTGTGTGCATGTTTGTACATAATTATAAGGGCCATTTTTTCAGTGTGTTTAAGCATACTTTATTGGCATGGCTGAAGGATTTCGTCGACCAGCTCCACTTGTATTTGATAATAATATTGCAGAGAATTGGAGTGTGTTTGAGCAAAAGTATATTTTCATACAAGCTGCATTTTCTGATAAAGATGACAATACAAAGGCATTTATTCTGCTTATTTTAGCTGGTTCAGAGGTCATATAAAGACAGTGTTCATTTGTGTATGTACCTGCTGTATTTGCAGGGGGGAGGGGGAAACCGTCATATAATGGTACCGGGAAGACCCCCCCCCCCCGAGTGTCTAAAATGTAAATTTAGAGAAATGTGTAACCCCCAAATGAATATTACAATGCAAAAGCGCTTATTTTACACAAGAGATCAAAAGTATGGGGAAACTTTTGCAGCATATATAACTGGCTTGAGAAATAAGGCTAAAATGTGCAGATTTGGTGATTTAAGGGACGAGCTGATTAAAGGACAGACTTGTGTGTGGTATCAAAGATTATGCTGTGAAAAAGGATTTTGCTTCATGACAGTGTTTTAACTTTGAATAAGGCCATTGAGATTTGTCAGACATATGAGCTCAAAGAAAAGCACACAAATATGCTTAAACATGAGAAATGCATGCTTCCTGTTATCCTCTAGTGCTCATGTTGATAATATGCAACATGTGGTTAAAAGAAGCAAGTGCAAGCACATGACAGCTATGGGGAGACTTGCAACAGTCCCTGGGAAACCCCATACCTTTCTAGCAAATTCCAGGGTGCGCACAGTCTCAGTGAAGTACAATGGTGAGTCAGCAAACTCAAAGCATGTTGCTCTACCCAATTTCTTAGTCAACTGTCATAACTGAGGTACAAATTGTGAGCGCAAAAGACAAAAGTGCTTAGCTTTTGGTCAGCAATGCCACAAATGCAATAAGTGGAATAATTTCAGAAGGTTATGTAAATCAAACAAGGGCATTCTTTTATTAAATGAGAACATTCAGAGAGACAAGCTGATCAATTAGAAAGCTGTGACCCTACTTTTTGTTAATGGTGTACCTGTGCTTAATGGAACAGTCAATGCAGTAGATTTAAGGCAAGAATGAAGTATTTTGTACTGTTCTGATAAATGGGAAATCTATAGAGCTCAAAGTTGACACATCTTCAAAGTGCAATGTTATGTCAACAAAAACATTTGCTAGAGTATGTGCTGGTGAGAAACTTCATTTGGCAAAGCGTGCGAAGCTTGTTGCTTACAGTGGTGAAGACATTCCAACCGAAGGTTCAGTAGTGCTTTCATGTTACTCTGCTGGGAACAACTATGACTTGCAATTTTATGTGGTCAAAAGGCAGGTTAAGCCTCAGAGACAGTTTGAAAATGGGACTGCTTTCATTTAACAAGTAAGCCCACCATGTAAGCTTGAAAGACCACTACTCTAATTTCGCTCAGTCTATTTTTTCTACCTATGCTGATCTTTTCAAAGACAAACTAACCAAAGTCCCAGTTGTGTACTCCGTGACGTTAGACCCTGAAGTCAGCCAAGTTGTCAGACCAGCCAGGAAAGTTCCAGTACCTATGTATAACAGAGTCTAGGCTGAGCTAGACAAAATGGTGCAACAAGGTCCAATTTGTCCAGTTGAAGAACAGACTGAATGGGTAGCCTTCATGGTCATTGTTCATAAGAAAAGCTCAGATTACATCAGAATATGTATTGATCCAAGAGATTTGAATAAGGCACTGAAAAGACCTCATCATTCAATGCATACAGTCGAAGAAGTTGCTGCACTCATGGCAAATGCCACTGTTTTTTTTTCTGTCATAAATGCAGAGAGTTCATTTCTTCAAATTTTGCTTGACAAAAAATATAGTATGATGTAAGGGTGAAGCCGAGCATGACAGAATGCTCTGGAAAGAACACATGAAGTGAATCTTAATATGTATACTCAGAAGTGCAAGTTCAGGCTACGAGAAACTACTTATGTTGGTCGTTTATTTACCAGTTCAGGTTTACGACCAGATCCTTCCAAGCAGACAGCAATTCGTAAGATGCCAGCTCCAGACAATGTTCAAGCCTTACAACGTTTTCTTGACATGGTTAACTACCTAGGCAAGTTCATTCCAGACTTCAGCCAACTTTCATCACAAGTTAGAGAGCTGACATGCAAAAAATGTATCCTGGTCATGGCTAGAACAACACCAAAGAGCATTTCATGTCCTGAAACAGAGAATTGCCAGTCTACCAACTCTCAGATATTATGATGTTCACAAACCAGTTACTCTTTCTTGTGATGTTTCGAAATTTGGTGTCAGTGCAGTCATTCTTCAAGAGGGTAGACCAGTAGCCTATACTTGCAGAACTCTAATCCAAAGTGAAATGCAGTATGCGCAGATAGAGAAAGAACTCTTGGTAACTATGTTTGCATGTTCAAAGTTCCTTGATTATATTTATGGTAGACCTATCCAGACTGAAACAAATCACCAACCTCTAGTCAATATTTTGAGAAAGACTATGCATACAGCTCCTGCCAGATTTCAATGCATGATGCTCAAATTGCAAAAGTATAATTTCAATCTTGCCTACACCAAAGGCAAACGTCTATATCTTGCTGATACATTATCCAGATCACCCAGAAATACCACTAAACAGCGTGAAAATGAGAAACTTGATTTTGAAGTCATGGAAGTGAGACATTTTTCTTCCACACATCTTGATGAGCTTAGAAGTCATACAGCCTCAGATCCAGTTCTTCAAAAGCTCAACCACTTTATCAGTCGAGGATGGCTGTCAAAGCAATCTTGCTTATTTTCCTTACAGAGATGAGATTTTGTTTCACAATGGTATCATCATGAAAGGTTCAAAAGTAATTGTTCCAAAAACCTTGTAAAGAGAGTATGTTACTATTTTGTATCGTGGCCACCAAGGAACTGATTCTACCAAAAGAAGGGTGAGAGGATTAGTATTTTGGTCTTCTATGTCAAGGGACATTGAGACAGTATGTTCATCTTGTTCTGTAATAGTACTAAGCCACATCAACAGAAAGAGCCATTTCAGCTAAACCAGATTCCTGGACTACCATGTTCGAGCCCACATAAAGTTATTTCTGACAATGGTACACAGTTTACAAGCCAGCAGTTCTAAAGATTTGCTGAAGTGTGGGACTTCACTCATGTTACAAGAAGCCCTGAGTACCCGCAGTCAAATGGTTTGGCAGAACCTGCAGTTCAAAGTATGACAGAATTACTAAAAAAGTCAAAATGAGACAATAGTGATGTTTTCTTAAAGCTCTTGAATTTCAGAAATGTTTCTCGTGATAAACATCTTGGTTCACCTGCACAGAGACTTCTGTCAAGACAAACCAAAACAACACTACCAGTTAGTAGTAGTTCATTATTGGTTCCATGTGTCAAGAACAACAGATCACTGAAAGCCCATCTGTTAAAGAAGCGCTTATTCCAAAAGTTTAATTATAAGATCAGCAAGCCGCTCAATCCATTATGAGAGGGTGAGGTAGTTAGGATTTAGATGTCCAAATGTTTTAATCAGATTAGTGTTGTGAATATGTATGTCCAGAATCGAGATCGTACATTGTGGAATTTCAAAGAGCAGAAGTTAGGCAGAATCGGAAACATTTGGTTCCTGTGCCCGAGCCTGTATTGAAGTATCATACCTGCGAGAAAGACTATATCTCAGAGTGAGTTATCCAGAATTCCAGTACCAGAGGACATTCCAGTAAATATCCCTGTTCCTGAGAAGAATCCTGAAACTCCTGAAGCAAGTTGTTCACGGATGACTGTCTCTGTTGCTAAACCCAGTTCTGACTGCTATATCACTAGATAAAGTTGCATTTCCAGACCATGTTCCAGATACACAGCAACTCGGACATAAACGCTGTGTTTATTTCTTATTGTGTGTACAACTGCATGTTTCTTTTCAAATGTCATTATACTGTGAACAATTCTTTAAAGAGGAAGGATGTAGATCAATATGTACGTATACCTTTAAGAAACTTTCTAGGTCCTTGCACAAGTTTATAAATACTGAGCACGTGCGAGCCTGACTGCTATTTTGTAGTAAGCTGTTGAGATATAACCATGTATGTCTGTGTAGTCTGCCAATCAGTTTGTTTACACTTTATACTGATGCTATCCATCCTGATGTGTTTCTATGTAATAAAGCATGCAAACGAATTACCCCTGCCTCTTCTTCTTCAATTGTAAACCAAGACAAGTGACAATACACAACAGCTCTGCCATGTGAAAGGAAAAAATACAGAAGTACATCATCATTATCATCATCATCCAGCTAGACAAAGATGAAGTCAAAGGCAGTGAATGATTCAACAACTGTATCAGGTGTTTGGAGTGTAAGTTGCTATTGTATGATTAGGACAGGGGCACAGAAAGAAATGTTTTAATCAAACAAAAGAATTCTAGTATGTAGACCCCACTACCAATACCGAACACTAGATAGTACATGTTTTGGATGCACACCTTTTCACTACTGGGGAAAAAATTTTCAAAACTGCAGGCGTATGCAAAACAAAAATAAATAAATAAATAAACAAATAAAAATAATTTAACAACCAAACATTCCAGAAAAAAAAAACATTTAACACAATACAAAATACACAAGTTAATAAAATGAAACCATGGGAAAATGGCAGTTTTCAATTTAAATTCTAGTGTCATTTTGTTGCACAAAATAATTAAATTTTAAAAAGTGTCCACAGTGTCACACAAAGCGTATGCCTGGCTTCATCAATGGAGGAAGGGACTGTGGGTGGATTTGTATGGGGTGCCCAGAGGAATCTTGATGACTGTTGATGAAGTGATGTGGAAAACCTGATCATGTGATCACACATTAAGAAAGCATTGTTAGGTGGAAGAAGCAGCAGCAGTTCAGACTGAGAAGAACACGTGATGACCTCTGACAGTCAGCTGAAAAACATAAATGGTGACTTGCAGCTCCAATTTAAATTTCTTGACAAAGAGAAAAAACAGTGCGTATGTCCAGACACTACACTTAG
This sequence comes from Protopterus annectens, assembly GCF_019279795.1. NCBI lineage: Eukaryota > Metazoa > Chordata > Ceratodontiformes > Protopteridae > Protopterus > Protopterus annectens. The sequence continues at coordinate 1,612,785,547 of NC_056743.1, read as the reverse complement.
TATGCCTCTTGTCCTGTTCTATTTACAATGCTGCACTTTGTGTGATTAATAGTACCTACAAAGTGACTTTTTTCACAAAGAAACACAGCAAACATGCCATAATGAAGATATTTTTATGGACAAACATTTAAAATAAAGAATTTATGTACTTACCATAACGTTCCATGTTTGTAGCCCATCTCACCCCTTCATTCTTACATATGGGTTCAGAGACAATCCTCGGCTCTGACTCAGCTGAATTCAAAGCTCAAAGTCTCTTAGTTGGCTCTTGGCAAGGTAGGTATCCCATAGTGCACTAATAAGAATCCCCAGATCTTGTTTGCTGCTGACTATAAGAGTGATAGAAAAGATTATCCAGAAGGAACAACAAAGATAAAAGGTCTCCACCCTACCAAAGGCAATACTATCCTGTCTGCAGATCCTCCAAGGACAGGGGTAGGTGGGTGGGTTCGTAAGAATGAAGGGCGAGATGGACTACAAACATGGAACGTTATGGTGAGTACATATCTTCTTTATGCTCTGTAGTCCTATCTCACCTTCATTCTTACATATGGGACAGTGTCCCTAGCACCTTTTTCTCTGGTGGCTCACGGGAATATACTCCTAAGAACTGTGGAACCAAAGCAGGCTCCCTACCCCTGGAGGTCAAATCCAATTTGTAATGAGTAATAAAGATATGAGGGGGTAAGCCCAAGTTGCTGCTGCACAAATACTGTCAATTGGGACTCTGGCTTAAAAGTCAGCAGATATGGATAGGGATCTGGTAGAATAAGCCTTAATTTTAAACGGAAGTTCCTTTCCATTGGAAGAGTAGATAAAAGAGATACAGTTGGAAATCCAATTTGATAGAGTTACCTTAGAGACTGGCAGAACTATCCTAGTTTCAGAAAAAGGAAATGAACAATTGGTCTGATTTTCTAAGTTCCTTAATTCTATGTAGGTAGAACCGTAACTGCCTGTAAACATCAAGCTGATGAAATTTATATTCTGCACTGTTTGAATGATTAGGAAAAAATACAGGCAGTTTGATAGTTTGGTTCAAATTAGCCTGAGAGCAAACTTTATGGGTGAAGGAAGGGTTTGTACAAAGGGAAAATCTGTCTTTATGAAAAATCAAGTAAGGAGGTTTGACCGACAGTGCTTGCAATTCTGACACCCTTCTAGCGGATGTAATGGCAACTAGAAAAAACTTCAGTTCACACAAATGCGTGGTTCAAAAGGCGAGGAAGTAAGTTTGCACAGAGTGAAATTTAGATTACAAGGAGATATAGGTTCCTGAAAAAGAGGTCTCAGCAAGGTAGTGCCTTTAAGGAAGGTTTTACATAATCTGTGAGCCATCAGATTAGGCTCATGTTGTCCCAAATGAAAATTTGATATCGCTGCCAGTTGAATTTTAATTGTAGCAGCAGCTGATCCCTAATGAAAAGGTTTGGTTAGGAATTCTAACACCAAGGGGATGGATGCTGTGTAAGGAACTACATTTTTCTGTTTTGCCCAGATATAAAATCTTTTCCATTTGCTAGCGTATAACTTCCTTGTGGAAGGTTTGTGGGAAAATGCAAGGGTATGGGCCACTGCAGGTGAAAAATCATGAAGCCTGACTAGGGATAGAAGTGGTGCAGCCATGCTGTCAAGTTGAGGGTGTGGAGGCAGGGGTGAAGGGAGCCTGACATGTGTGTCAAGAGGTCTGGAACTGGGTCCAGAGTCCATGGATCGTCTATGAGATGAGGCCCGAGAAAGGGGAACCAAATCTGACGAGGCCAATAAGGAGTGATAAAAATCATTTTGCTTCCAAAGAACTTTTCTTTCTGGATCACTTTCAATATGAGCAGAAATGGGGGAAATGCATAAAGAAATCCCGGAGGCCAATTGTGAACAAGTGCGTCTCTCTGTGTCTCCCCCAGAGGGGGGATAAGGGAGAAGTAGCTGCTGCATTTGGCGTTGATTGGACTGGCAAACATTGCAGAAAGGCCATCCCCATTTGCAGAAAATCTGTTCCACTACTTTCTGATTCAGAGGCCACTCGTGTGGCATCAAGATTGCCCTACTGAGCTTGTCGGCTATCACATTGGTTGTCTCCGGGATATGCGTTGCTACTAGAAAGCGCTGGGAAGATATTGCAGCGCTGGGAAGATATCACCCACTTCCAAACACAAAGAGCCTCTCGACATTGGGGGTAAGATCTAGTTCCTCCTTGCTTGTTTAGATACCATACCACTGACATATTGTCCGATTGGAAAGTTGTGAAGTGCTTGCAACACTAGTAGCACTGCTCTCATCTCTAGGACACTGACATGCAGGGTGAGCCTCATGATCTTGCCATGTGCCTTGGACAGTCCTGCCTATATAATGTTCCCACACCCTATCTAGGAGGCATACGTGGTCACAGTAGCAATGGGCTGGTGAGGAAGGAAGGAAGGGTGTTCTTGTCATCATTTGATCGGGCTGAATCCACCAACAAAGGTCCTTTTTGCAAGATTCCGTTATGAGGATATGATGAGACAGAGGCAGTTGTTGAAGAGATCACTGGGAAGAAAGTAGCCATTGAAGGATTTGCATATGCAATCTAGCTAGTGGAACTAGATTTATGGTAAAAGCCATGGTCCCTAAAAGTTTCAGCATTGTCTTGGCCTTGACTTTTTGTTGAGGAAGTAAGCTGTGTATCTATTGTATGAGATTTTGAATTCTGTCTGCAGGAAGATAAGCCACCATGGCGACTGTGTCTATTTCGGCGCCTATAAAAGTCACACATTGAGAGGGCAACAAAGCAGACTTTTCCCAGTTTATCATAATACCTAGCTGGGTGCAGAGCTGGATGGTTGAATCCCTGACTTGTAAGAGTAGGTGCCTGGTGGTGGCAGTCAGGATCCAGTCGTCCAGGTATGGAAACATTTGGATCCACAACGTCTCAAGTTAGCTGTCACTACCGCCATGCATTTGAACACCTTGGGGGCTGTGATGAGACCAGAGGGCAGAGCACGAAACTGGTAATGACTGGCTCCCAGCCGGAAGCATATATGACTCCTCAATGCTCTTTCCATTTTGATGTGGTAGTACGGTTTACTATTACAAGGTCGAACGGCACTCCTTCGACTGTACTATAGTCGACAACGGAAGGTCGTAAATGTCGAATGTCGAAGTAAAAAAATCAATCTAGGAACGGTGTTAACATGGGTTGAGGTAGGTGTTCGTATTATTCTGAACTACAAACATCTCCCCTACCTCGACCCATGTTGAAACCCATTCCTAGATTGTTTGTTTGAGTTCGCGATTATCAGTTTCGACCGTCCGTTGTCGACTATACTACAGTCGAAGAAGTGCCGTTCGACCTTGTAATAGTAAACCGGTAGTACGCATCTTGGAAGTCTATAGAGCACATCCAATTGTCTTTCCGTAAAAGAGGGAGTATAGACTGCAGGGTTACCATTCAGAACTTGGACTTCTTTACTGATTTGTTTAGTTTGCTGAGGTCCAAAATGGGCCTCCAGTCCCATGTTCGTTTTGGCACTAAAAGGTATCTGGAGTAAGTTCCAAAGCCTATCTGGTCTGCAGGGATTGTTTGGATGACTCTGAAAGCAACTTTTGAACTTCTATGGTTGCTTGATCCCTGTGATTGGGTGGAACATCTTGGATCTTCTTGGGGGTGTGGGGTGGAAGAAAAAAGTGTATGGAGTATCCTCTGGTGATTATTCTTTGTACCCACTTGTCTTGGGTGATGTTGAGCCAGGCTTCTGGATACAAAGATAAGCAACCCCCAACTGGTTCCAGAGAAGCGCAGCTGGGCCCCACATCAGGAACGCTGATAGGGATGGCCACAAAAGGAATCGCAGCCATCCTGGTTTTGCAGACCCCCCTGCCTCTAGGGTGACATCTACCATTAGCTCCTCCTCCTTATGTAACCGGGACAAATCTCTGGGATTTCTTGAACCACATTTTCTACCACGTCTAGAAGGGACAGTAAAACGTACTCCCACAGCAGAGAGAGATTTTCATTCCTGTTCGCACCTGGTGAGTGTATCTTTTACCTTTGGTCTAAACAAAGAGGAACTGTCGAAGGGGGCATTGGTAAAAGTAGATTTGAAGGGCTCCACAAAATTACATAAGTGCATCCAGGAGTGTCTCCTAAGGGAAACCCCTGAACCAGCTGCCCTACTCGCTCCATTTGCTGCATAGGAGATCAGCCTCATGCAGCAGTTAACAATGGAGTTTAAGGTGAACAACTGAGCAGTAACTTTCTCAAGGACTTCTTCAGTTGATGTACCTTGGAGAGTATCTCCTAGCTCCTTTAGGAGATCTCTTTGCAGCCTAGTGTAAGGTAATTCAGTGATCTGAGAATAAAAGCCACTGAAGAAAAGATACACTTCCCGTATCTATCCCATCCTTCAAGACTCCTTGTTCGGTGGATGGACAGATGTAGAAGTCTCCGCTAGTTCCTTCTTTGGGGCTGCTACCACTACCATGGCATCTACAGGCACACCTTTGGTCAGGAACTCTTTCTGTTTGGGGGCTGAGAGAAATTTGTTGGGTCTTCTGGGACTGGTTCCACTGCATCAGGAGTATCCCACACCTTTCGACTAACTAGGTCCAGGAGTTCATCAAAAGGTGTAGACACCCAAAAGGCTGAAGGTTGAGACACGAAAGCCTTCAGGTACACTGACTTCTCATCAGAAGGGGTGACAGTGGGGCAGCCACCTCTCTGCTTTAGGATCTCTAAGATATCTACAAATGAGATATTATCAGAGGACAACCTAGGGGACCCTTCTGACTCCTCGAGGTCAGTGTCCAAGGTGATGGACTCATCCAGGGAGTCTACATGCTTCCTCTTGCATGTCTTCTTCCAAGGGTGCTCCTTAGAAGGGTATTCTGGGGCGATCTCAGAAGATTGGGGGCCACCCAACGGGGAATCCTGAGGCTGTGAGTCTCTGCTGTTGAGAGAGAGAGAGATGGTGTGAGACAGAGATTGGTGTTTGAGGGGGAAGAGTATCGGTACCCTTGTGTGGAGCTGATGACCAAGACAGCAAACTTCTCATCATCTCGAATGTAGATCTCTCCAGCTCTGAGGACAGCCCTGGTTCTGAGGAAATGGAGGTAGCCCTTGGCTCCAAAGCGATTGGCTCCGAGATGGATGTAGGGTCCGAGCTCAACCTAGCCGACGCAATGAGAGGTAGGCTCAGCACTGAAGAGGTTCGGGTCCAAGCATCCCTGTTGGGGCCAATTGGTGAGCTTCAGCTCCTAGACACCAAGGATGGTATTGAAGGTGTAGGAGCAGAACTCAGCTCAGAGACAGCCACAACAGGTGCTGGAACCAAGGGTTACACAACAAGCGGCACTGAAATCTCCGGCTCCAAAGGACCAACATGGCTCGGAGGAGGAACAGCAACAGGGAGAATGGTCTTAGATGACTCCAGAACTGACTGGGTCAGAACCAGCAACAGTTTTGGTAAAGCAGATGACTTGAAAAGTCTAAGCACTACTCTCTCTACATCCTCTTCTGTAAAGCTCTTGGAGGATCTGGGTGACAGGGTAGATGAACTAGAGCTCTGTAAAATGGGAGATCGCAAAGTTGGGGAGACCAGCAAAAGTTATCTGGACCGGCTCTGATGCAATTTCTCAGTGGTCGGCTCTGAAAGACTTGGGGCCGAAACTGCAGTGTCAACATCTATAACCTCGACCGGCTCCGAGGACAGTGGAGCCGAAGAGGTAGGCGGCTTATCCAATTTCAAAGTTTTCTGAGGAAGTTCAGACAAAATAGTCGGTGCAGGAGAATGTCTCTTTGCCGACTTGACCTTCTCTTTCATTGAGGAATGAGACTTGTAGGATGATGAAGAGCTGGCTAAATCCTCCTCAAAGGAAGGCTTAAGGAGACCTTTCAGTATTAATTTGTTCTTCCTTTGTTGGAGAACTCTGGAGCTGAAGGTGTGACAGAAAGAACAAGTTTCCTGTAGGTGAATGGCTCCGAGGCAGTAAACGCAATTACTATGCCCATCAGTAATTGACATTTTTGGAAGCATTTAAGGCACTTTTTAAAACCCGAAGGTTTATGATCTTTGGACTCCTTCAACATGTCTTAGCACAAAAGGAAGATCTATAAGACAAAGAGGAGAGGACAAAGTCTTCTAACTTAAAATGGCCTCACCCTTCGAGGAAATATCACACACAAACACAACCGAGGACTAGGTCCTCTAACTTGAACAGGCCTAGCCCCACTAAGATAACTCACACACACAGACAAGCAAACAATAGAGGACTAGGTCCTCTAAACTTAAATGGACCTAGCTACGGGAAACTGGAATGAAGCTAAGACAGAAAAATACCACAAATTGTAAATTTTAAACAGCAGGCAAAAACAAGACAATAATAGTAAATGACACTGCACACAGTATACTATTCTATTGAAAACTAAAATAACAAAGTCGTAAACCAAACGCGGACCTACCCTAATAGAAAACTATGAGGAAAAACTAGCACACAGAGGATACCAGTCGGAGAACAAAAAAGCAGGCCTAGAATGGCCAAACTAGCTGGCAGCAATAACTACGGAAAATTTGCAAAACACACCACTATTTATTAGCTATGAAAAAGCTATTACTAAGACTACGTAAACTAAACTATCTTATGAGCAGAAATATCAATAAGACTAATAATAATAATGAAAAATATAAAACTTAGCCACGGCCAAGCAAAAAGCACTTCTGAACACGTAGACATGGCAAACGAGATCTGGAGATTCTTAATGGTGCACTATGGGATACCTACCTTGCCGCAAGCCAACTAAGAGACTTTGAAATTTGTAATCAGCCGAGTCGGAGCCAAGGATCGGCTCCGAACCCATATGTAAGAATGAAGACACCAAATCACAAACAGTCACCAAGGCCATTGATGAGGGAAAGGCAGTCCATACAGCCTACCTTGACCTTGCAAAGGCTTTCGACACAATACCCCACTCAGGTATTGTAGAAAAACTTACCAGCTTAAATGTAAACCCATATGTCACAAGATGGGTTGCAAACTGGCTTAAGGACAGAACCCACAGGGTTAGAGTTGCTGGCGCTATGTCAGACTCCAAGCCGGTCACAAGTGGTGTCCCACAGGGCTCGGTCCTTGGCCCCCTATTGTTCGGCATCTACTTCTTGGAAGTACAGGCCAACATGGGAGGACTTTGGCTGACAAAGTTTGCAGATGACTGCAAACTGGGCGCCATAGTGGAAAGTGCATCGGACACGGATATCCTTCAGAAGGGACTCACGGAAACAGATAGCTGGTGCCAGAGCCATGGCCTGAAGTTAAACGCCAATAAATGTATAGTCATACCCTTCGGGAAAAACAAGGTAACCCCAAGCTAACATATAGGTGGCAATCCACTAAGCACAGAAGAGGTTATCAGGGACCTGGGGACCCAGGTTGACAGTGGCCTTTCTTTTGACACTCACGTTGCTAAAGTGGTTAGAAAGACCTTCTACATTGCCCACTTGATCATGAAGGGATTCACATCCAGATCTAGTGAGGTCATTGTTCCCCTGTACTCTTCACTTATCAGACCAATGATCGAGTACAATGCTCCATTTGGGATGTATCTCACCTGACATCTGCAGCAATTGGAGAGACCCCAAAAGTTCCTCACCAAAAGGATAAAGGGACTCCAAAATCTGTCATATGCTGCCAGATTGAAGAAACTCCAGCTCTATTCAGTCGCATACCGTCTGCTCAGAGGTGACATGTGCCTGACATACAAGGCCATGTCCAACCCGGAATTAATGGACATGCTCCACCGCAAAAAATCCAAATCCACCAAAACCACTAGAGCAAGCTACTTAAACCTTAGCACAGATATAAATAGGATGTGCTGGAGGGATAGATTTATCACTCAGAGACTCCCTATGCTGTATAATAAAATCCCGGTACATGTGAGGCAGAGCACCTCGCTGGCTCTGTTCAAGAGAAATCTTGACTTTTGGATGGGAGATCGTAGGTTTACCCCGGGAATCATCTCTGTGTCACTGCTGGACAGAGGCACAACAAACTAATGGGTACAGTATTTTTTCATATAAGGGGTGGCGTAAGCCACAAAACGTTGGGCTAGGCTTATAAATGCCTTAGGGCAGATAGCCTAGTATAAACCTATGAACCTATGAACCTATAAGACAAGACAGAACTATAGAACATGATTATTTATGAGACCCTGAAGAAAGTCTCTTGGTTGTGTCTTATTACATGTGCTTTATTTTTAAAAAAAGAATCTCAGCTTTACAATTTAACAATGAAATGGCACAGCACATGAAATGCACTAAAGTACAGAATATAATCAGTATGAGTGTCAGTGTTATGAAAGTGTAAATTACTAATACAAAATAAGCCACCATAGGCTTTAGAAACTTTCTCGCTGTTACTAAAAATTATGTGCAGTAAAACCAAAACAGGAACACACTGCCATGCACCTCCCAGGTGTGTATGGTGGAGGCAGTGTTTACTCTCTCCCGCTAGTTTTTCTAACCCCAAGATCACACAGTATCAGAGGAAAGGGAAAGGCATGCTTTTTCTTCTTTTTTTATTGTTTTATGGAAAATAAGTCATATCTTTTTTTAAAGGGATATGCATTCCTTGAGTTAGAAGAATTAAGTAGTGGGGGAACTCAGGATGTATGGTGACCTTGTCCACCTGGAAAAAAAAAACAGAAATATCGTTGTGAGTCCATATTCATTAAGGATATCCACACCTCCAGGCTAGTTGCTCAGCATAATGCATCCAAGGTTATCCAAGCGCAACTAACTCTGGGCAAAACTGCAATCCAAACTGTAGCTTGCTACAGATCCCCCACCATGCTCCAGGATTCCCACTCCTCTTTTCTTGATGTACTGGAAAATATCAGGGTTCAACCAAACACCCAAATAATGGGCGACTTCAGCTACCCCACCATTAACTGGGAAAACTACTCGTGTACCAACTCCTTAGCTCAACGCTTTCTGGAATTCATAAACTCCAATGCCCTAGATCAACTTATCCACACCCCGACCAGGGGCAACAATATCCTAGACCTAGTCATTACAAACATGAGTGACCAGTGTTCCACACCTGAAGTCAACTCCTTGTTGGTCCGATCCAACCATAAGCTTATCACCCTTGATATCCACATCCCACCCCCACCCCCATTAAGGAAACCACAGTAAAAAATTTCTCCAAAGCCAACTTCATGCTTTTTAAGACAGAAGTGGTGAATTTCATGACACCCATGCAGATGGACAATACAGTTACAACTGCTGAATCCTACACAAATGCACTCTATAAGCACTTACACGAGTGCATGGATCGTGCTATCCCAAACAGAACCAAGACGCTATCCTCCAAAAAAAGGAAGCCAATCTGGTGGTTCCCTGCCATAAACAAACTGTACAACAGAAGGAAGAAACTGTTGCAAAAGAGAGTAAAATCCCATGAGTGGAGGAGGTCCCTGGTCAGCCTCAGTAAGAAGCTGAGATCCCTTATAAGACCCTCCAAAGCTAGCTACGAAAACAAAATCGCCACTAAATCCAAGGACAACCACAAAGCATTCTATAGTTATGTCAAGAATCTAGATGGCAATACCCAGATCTGCTCTGAGTTACAGCACAAAGGCATGAAAATTACAGAACCAACTGATATTGCCAACATCCTGGCAGATCAGTTCAGTGCTAACTTTACCCCCCTCTCACTCCCTAAAGGGCCCATATCTATAATATCACCCACCCCATCCAACCACTACCTTTCTTTCCACTCCACTAACTACCTTGATTATAGCAAGCTCAGATGCTCATAAGCCTAGTTCTTATTATACAACAGGAACTTCTTATTGTAACATTTGTTAATGTCTGTTATGTACTTCACAGATAAAGATTCTACTTGTCTACTGATGTACTATGTTCTTCATCTGTAAATATGTTGTAAGTAATTGCTATGTAAATTGTTAATTGCTATGTTATCCAATGTAACTACTGTCTGTTTATTTTAACTGTGGAGCTTTTCTCCCCGGGCCTCCACTGAAAATGGACCTACGTTCAGTCGGACACTCCCGGTCAACAAATATAAATAAATAAATACAGGAAGAATGCAGAGTCCCTGTAATCACAACTACGCAGGTAAAAGCTGCACTCTCTAAAGCCAAAAACACAGCGTCCATGGGACCAGACAACATCCCAGGCTGCGTTTTACATGAGCTTCAGAATGAACTGGCTCCCCACTTAAGCACCATGTTCAATAATAGCCTCGCATCAGGCTTTGTGCCAACTGAATGGCACACAGCAACAGTTATCTTACTCCACAAAGGGGGAACCACCACTGATCCCGGGAACTATCGATCTATTAGCCTGACGAGTCTGGTCTGCAAGGCCATGGAACGTATCATCATGGAACTCATAAACAAAGACATTGGTAACCTCCAAACTCTGGATCCCACCCAGTTTGGGTTTGTGAAAGGCAGATCATGACACCTGAACCTGATCGACTTCTTTGAGGCAGTCAACCAAAGCCGTGGATGAGGGTAAGGTGGTTCTCACAGCCTATCTTGACCTCGCCAAGGCCTTTGACACTATCCCCCATTCTGCAATTATAGCTAAACTCACTAAAGTAGGTATAAATCTCTAAGTCACAAGATGGGTTGTCAACTGGCTCACTGACAGAACCCACACTGTAAAAGTTGCTGACTCCAAATCTGACCTCAAAGCAGTGACAAGTGAAGTACCACAGGGTTCCGTCCTAGGACCTCTCCTGTTTGGTATCTACTTCTCTGAAGTACAGGCTAACACAGAAGGCTTCTGGCTAACGAAGTTCGCAGATGACTGCAAACTAGGAGCCATAGTCAAGTCCCCAAATGATGTGGACATCCTACAGAAGGGCCTCACTGAGACAGATGCCTGGTGTCAGAGCTATGGCCTCAAGCTCAATGCCAAAAAGTGCAGTGTCATCCCCTTTGGTAAAAACTCTGTACCCATGAGCTACCACATAGGCAGCAAGTGACTTAACACCGAATGCATGATAAGAGACCTTGGGACCCAGGTGGACAGTAGTCTCTCCTTTGATAGTCACATCACCACAGTAGTCAGGAAGACCTTCTACGTGGCACACCTCATCATAAAAGGGTTCTCATCCAGGAAAAAAAAAAGGTCACTGTTCCCCTCTACTCGTCACTCATTAGACCCATTATAGCGTACAATGCCCCTTTTGGAATGTACCTCACAAGACATCTGCAGCAGCTGGAAAGGCCACAGAAGTATCTCACAAAGAGGATTACTGGCCTCAAACAAATGCCCTACACTGACCGCCTCAAAAAACACCAGCTTTACTCCGTAGCATATCGCCTACTACAAGGTGATCTCTGCCTAACATATAAAGCTATGTCAAACCCAGAGCTGTTGGACATGCTACACCTAAAGAAATCCCAATCCCTCCAAGCTACATGCTCTACGGACCTAAACCTTGTCATCACAATAAACAGGACATGCTGGAGGGATAGATTCCTGTCCCAGAGACTTCCTATACTCTGGAACAAGCTACCTATGTATGTCAAGCAAAGTTCCTCATTAGCACTCTTCAAGAAAAATCTTGACGAGTGGATGATAAATCGGAAATACTCCCTGGGGATCACTTCTGTCACTCTGCTGGACATTGGCACAGGAAAATAACTTTCTTGGGTGGAGTACACTATGGTACCTTGCTGGCTAGGTTTACATAGGCCCTTGGGCCGATAGCTTAGTACCTACTTATGAACCTATGTGGAAGTGGAATACTAGTAGGAGAAGGATTTGTAACTAGAAAGTTACTACTCCAACTACATTTATGTGACAAATTATTTACATGTTAAAACCACTGCCAGTCACTGTAGTGTACTTAAGTGTGACACTTGGTAAGCTGTGAGATGTCAGCCCTACTGCATAACCCAAGGCTTTTGATACCATGTGGTTTCATTAATGCACCTTTGGGAAACTGTGCTTCATTATGATGAGCTTTGCCCAGAAGTAGTAAATCTAACCAGTACTGTGTTAAGTAAAATAGTTACCGAAAAATGTATTATTATTGCAAACACAAGACTACTGTACTACAAGGAGCCATGGTCCTACCTGTCCAAACTTTATGATTTGGCCAGTAATCATTTTTATATGCATAAAAATGACAGCAATAGGAATTTCCTGTTTATGAGCAAGACCACAGTTATCCAAGGCACCCAATAAAGTAGCAGGTACCCACATGCAGTAGTGAAAGGAGTGACGTGGCAAATATAACTCATAAGAAGCAAATTCTGGAGATCTACATATACCCTTTGAAATATGAAAAAAGGGGGGCTATTAGGGCAAGGGGCCTTTACAAAATTAAGAGCAAAATTAACTCAAATGCCAGCTCTAAAAATGGGGAAGGGGTCATTTTTAAAGCAGTCGAGGACAACAGTTAAATATGATGAAAGTTGTTCGGTACACCACAGTGGCTGGGGACCACAGTTATTTTCAAAGATGTTGTAGAGAGCCTGGTGCTGTTGCCTTGTCTTGTGACCATCTGTCTGGATGACAGAGATCACTGATGTCTGTACAGAACTAGCCAGGCTTAAAGGGACTTCAGCTTCTGCTCAGGAGCCACAAAGTGTCACCACAACTGGCACAGTGGTTGTCTAGAAAGAGGCATAGAAAGATAGATAACAGTGGGCTTAGGAAAAGAAAGGGTGAATTAGCAGTGGCACATCTCTCCTGCACTTCGTCGTCATAACTCCTGCACTGACCTTGGTAGACTGGTACCTCTGTGGAAGCATCAGATTTGGAGACCAATAAGGATGTACAAAAGCTTCAGTGAAGAGTCCCACAAAAGAGTGGTACAAAACCCTACATGATAATGCAAAACTGTACAAGTAAAGGAACATTTAATACTAGGCTGGGGCTCCAAGATGAGTTTGACATACACATTTACATCCTCTGAAGCACTGCCTAGTGATATCATGAACAAGGACAGGATGTTATACATACATGACAGACCTGGGCTCCAGGTTCACTGGAACATAGAAGCCACATGGAAAGATGAATGCCTGCAATGGCATGATGGTCTGCATCCTGGGAAAAGTGCAAACAATCCCATGTGGCTGGATGAAACACTCCAATAGCAAGTACTTAAACTACTGAAAAATGGAAGACTCAAAAATCATCACAGAAATCTTGGTCTCTGTCATCAGAAAAATCAAAGCAACTACTAATATAAACTCTATCATTGGCAACAACAACATCAGAAGATCAGTGGTAATGTCAAAAAACAGTAACTAAGATAATGTATACATGGCTAAGACAAAATGGTCAATAGCAAAAAAAAAAAAAAAAAAAAAAACAAGCCCTAATGCCTAAAACTATGCAAAAAGCAGTTTGAATTGATAGCTTTCTTGAATAACAGTATCAAGACATTATGACAGCAACAGAGCTATGATATATGAAGAACAAAACCCTAACTGTGATGTAAACATTCCAGGGTACAAAATTTAGAGATGGGACAGCATGGCTAAAATAAGAAGTAATAGTGTTATACAAGTGAACATATCAAATCATAAGAACAAATCAGTAAACACAGAACAGTAAAGGAAAGATGGATGACAGTAACGACTGAGGACAGCAGCACAATACATAGAGCGCTGATTATTTATTTATGTGTTATCCATGTTGGTGGTCTGGTCCACAAACCCTTTCCCGATGACAGACATGGTTACATAAACAATAATTTTACAGTAAAGCAGAAAAAGTTTCAGAAACAATATTGCAGTGCATGATTACACTCCAAAATCATGAAAAAGACAAGCTTTGTGAAAGAAATTATGGCTAAGATAATGTATTTCTGTCAGACATATAGATTGCAGCTGTCCCTCAAACAAAAATATCGCTGATCGTTATAATAGAGTTAAATAACTTCTTTTGCTTTCAGATATGCAGCATACATGCAACACTACTACCATCTAAAAGAAATAAAAAAAAACACCCATGATTTTTATATACCTGTTATGATTGATTGTGAAGACTATAAAAGAAATGTCAGCTACTATAATGTATTTCAATTTACTACCCTCAGACACGTACACTGCAGCCATCCCCACAAAGTCATACTAATGATCATTTTAAAAGCACTGATTAACTGCCTTTGCATTCATACACCACCTACCTCAGTTCAAACAACCAGTTTTCTGTCTGCACTTCTGAAGGTTAATTGGGTATGTCTGGGGAAGGGGTCTCATCTGGAGATGGGACATTTTGTATTGCACTTTGCTGGAGTGGAGAAGTAACACTGTGAATAAAAGAAAACATGGAACACATACACTGTAGCACTGTGACACTCTTGGAATAGAGTTATCACAAAGCAAGGCTGTCTAGTGAGATAAACAATTAAATCAGAAAAGAAAAAGAAACGGGGGGGCGTGGCCAAGGATGAACACAGGATAGCAGCAGATTTCTTCAGCTCCACCAATTTCATTACATTGACAGGAATTAATTACTTAAAAAATTAATTTTTGAAGTAATTTTCTTTCTAAATATGTTTGTTTTATATAGTTCTTGAACTATATCTAAAAAAGAAAGGAAATCTTAATAATATTCCTGTCAGAAATTACTTTGGAAATTTTCCTGTCAGTTTATCAGTCTGAAATGAGTTCCAGTAAGACAAATTCTCAAGACTCCAGCATCAAGAAAGAACTTCAGTCTCTGATAATTATAGTCCAGCAACTTACTGCTAAGATGGATAAAATGGATACTAAAATAGACACTTTCATAGAAAAACTACAAAACAAATAGACTTGTTACATATGGACCTGCAACAACAGAAGATCCAGATGACAGGCATAGAAGAAGCTGTGAATGACATGGAAAATAGAATACAAGAAGAGGAAATCAACATTGAGTTTCTGCTGAAACAAAATACACATTTACAAACAAAGCTGGATGACCTGGAAAATAGATCTAGGCGCAATAACATTAGGATTTTTGGACTGCCAGAAAATATTGAAGGTAACAATATTACTTCTTTTTAACAACATGGCTCCCTAAAACTTTAGATTTACCAGAAGCATTCTCTTTTGGTATCGAAAGAGCACATAGATCTATAGCTAATACTAACTCTAACAAAAACTATCCTAGATCAGTTATAGTTAGATTTCTATCATCTTGATAAAGAGATGGTTCTTAAATCTGCTTGGGCTAAAGCTCCTGTTAAGATTAATGAAACAACTGTGCGTTTTGACAATGACTATTCTTCCATGGTATTAGCTAAAAGAAAAGTTTTTCTGCCACTAATAAGGGAGCTTAAAAGCACAGTTTAAAACATACCTTCTGTTTCCTGCCAAGCTTAAAATCTTCCTTCCTGATGGTCCTAAAATTTTCGATGACTTAGACTCTGCTTTACTGTTTATCAAAAAAAATAAGATTTTGGAAAAAATAGAAGAAATGGAATGGGCTAGTCCTTCGTTAAAGAGACTGGCAACTGAAACTTCGTGGAAGACTTCAGAGAAGAAGAAGAGATTTAAAAACAAATGATTTGTACTATGTTTTTTTTTCTCTCTCATCATTTTATTTTATTATTAATCCTTTTAAATATAGTTCCTGCATTTCCAAGAAGCAACAAATATTTTGAAAAAGATTTAATCAAAGTTATTCTCTGTGTGCAAAGAAATGTTTTGTTTCATAACTAGTCAAAATATCTGGAGATTTAATGGCAAGCTGTGATTTAACTTGTTTCTCTTTCTGAAGAGGAAAAATAAGGTCAGTAATTTGATACATTTTTTTTTCCTTTAAAAGTTTATATGTTCTTCAAATGCTATTCCTAATTATACTTTCTTGATTACACTGCTTATGCTTGTTTGTAAATAATCTGTCATGCTTTAACTAATAATAATTAGAACTAAATAATAGTAAATAATATGTTTTATTTTTAACTCTATTAATATAAACAGTAAGTAACATTCTATTGTATATACTTCTTATAGCTTTCTCTTACATTTTTTTATTTCTGCCTTACACCCTTTTACTTTCTACTCTCTTTTCTTTTCTTTATTAATATATAGAAATGCTTTTGATCATATAGACACAGTAAATAATAAGATT